>NC_083714.1:69414951-69714951 GCF_033118175.1 Dama dama | reverse complement strand
GATAAAGGTATCTGATGCACATTTTCTCAGCTCTTTTACAGATATTAAAGTTCCCACTAAATGGAAATTATTAATTAGTTGACAACTGTGAGTACATAACCTCCTGGAACCTAAGAATTGATGATGTTAACCCCTGTGACACCACTCTGTTACCTCACCATCAACCAATCAGAGAATTGTGCAGGTGCTGATCACATACACTGTGACCTTCCTCCCTCTCCTAGCTTTTAAAAATGTTTTGCTGAAACCCTTCAGGAAGTTCAGTCTTTTTGAGCATGAGCCATATCTCCTTGCATGGTCCTGTAATAAACCTTTCTCTACTCCAAACTCCAAAATTTCAGTTTGCTTGGCTTCACTGCATCAGGCACACTGACTCATGGTTGCTAACAAAAGCTAGAGTAGATGGAAATGTGGAACAAATGGAAGATGAGGGAATGGAAAAAGTGAGTACAGAAAACCCTTTTAAGGTTAATAGTTAAAGTGAAAAGAGGGGCTAAGTAGCTGGAACAGGCCACAGAAAGAGCAAGGGCTTAATATTTTTAATATGTGGGAGATTTGAAAGTATGTATAGGCCAAAGTGAATCAGCCAGTAAAGAGAGGATAGATTTAAGATGTAGTAGAGGGAAAAACTAGAGTTAGAGTAAGATTTCAGAGGAGACAATAAAGATGTATCCCAGAGCACAGGCAGAAACATTCATCTTGGAAAGAAAGAGATTAAACCAATAGAAATAAGGTTATATATAGATAGAGATAAGTTTGCAGGTTGGGAACAGAAAATTGCAGTAGTTTTGCCTGAAGACATCTATTATTCTCTGAGATGAATAGAGAATTGTGAAGATTTCTATTCCCCTCTGAGATGAGTAGATAATTGTGAAGAATCAGTGATGTTGGAAATAGAAGAAGGATCTTCCCAGGGACACTTGAAAAAATTACCGTGCTCTTCTGAGAGCTCAACTGTGGTTGGAATCGATAAACTTGTGGTCATATCTCAGTGACTTAAGGTGGGAATGAAGGAGTTAGTAGGTTGGCTTGATCCAGCTTTTGGAATTCTGCAGGTCAATATCAGTGCGAGGGAGGGGAAGATACTAATGAGAGAAGAGTTGAAGAGATGGTTCATAGGGTGAGTTGAATAAGGAGGAAAATGAGGTTAGAAGTAAACAGATGACTTGTGGAAAATGGAAAAATAATGAAGGAGCTAAAGAGTTTGAAGGAATAATGTTGCCTGCTGTATCAGCAAACAAAGGATGATTCAACCATCAATCCATCACTCACTTCTGCCTCAACCAGTGAGCCCTGAGGGAACTCAGGATGGTGACAAATGGGCTGTCTGCTTATAGTTATACTTTCTTGTTTTCTTCATATTGTTTAGAGACTGTTATTTATCAACTCATGTATTTTTACTATTTTCTACCTGGATAAATATTTATATGATGCCAATAATATGATTTTTTTCTCAAATTCATAACTATTTATAAAAACTTAAACCTTCAGCCACTGCAGCCACCCCCAGTGGTGCAATCCCAAGAGACTCAGAATGGAAAAGGAGAGGACACTGGCTCCACATAGCTAAGATATATATCAAAAGAATGCTTTCTATGAGCCCAGATTCTTGCATCCTCCCATACATGAAAAATCAATAAATTCAGTAACTTGAGATATTTGGTTTTCATTGACTAACAGCAATCTTTTGATGTTCTGACTTCCTAACTTTTGTTGCAAAACTCCTATATATCTTGGCTCCTCATTTACTTCTTCATAGTGATCCCTCAGAGCAATCTGAAAGGCTGTATTCTGGACTTAAGACCTCAGAAATTTCACCAAATAAGACAGAATTCTCAATTTTTAGGTTGTGTGGGTTTTTTTCAGTCAATACAAGCTAGGTAAGCTCCAAGAACAAGTATAGTAGAAATAAGGAAATAAGAGCACTGAAAGCAAGGTTGGCAGGCTGGTTTCCAGTGAGGCAGCCTGAACAATGACATGGTTTAAGGTATGGCAACCAACTGGCAAATAAACTTTACTTACAAAACATACAAGAGAGTATTATGTTAATCATAAGCTTTCTTGTTTTCTTATATTGTTTAGAGACTCTTATTTACCAATTTATTTTTTTTTTTTTTTACTGTTTTCAGTTCAGTCTCTCAGTCGAGTCCGACTCTCTGCAGCCCCATGAATTGCAGCGCACCAGGCCTCCCTGTCTATCACAAACTCCTGGAGTTTACTCAAACTCATGCCCATCGAGTCGGTGATGCCATCCAGCCATCTCATCCTCTGTCGTCCCCTTCTCCTCCTGCCCCCAATCCCTCCCAGCATCACGGTCTTTTCCAATGAGTCAACTCTTTACATGAGGTGGCCCAAGTATTGGAGTTTCAGCTTCAGCATCAGTCCTTCCAATGAGCACCCAGGACTTATCTCCTTTAGGATGGACTGGTTGGATCTGGATAAACATTTATATGATGCTATTAATATGAATTTTTTTCTCAAATTCATAGCTATTTATAAAAAACTAAAAAAAAAAAAAACATATTGTAGTAATGTTTTCTTGGGCTCCAAAATCACTGCAAATGGTGACTGCAACCATGAAATTAAAAGATGCCTGCTCCTTGGAAGAAAAGCTATGACCAACCTAGACAGCATATTAAAAAGTAGAGACATTACTTTACCAATAAAGGTCCATATAGACAGAGATATGGTTTTTCAAGTAGTCATGTATGGATGTGAGAGTTGGACCATAAAGAAAGCTGAGCGCCGAAGAATTCATGCTTTTGAACTGTGGTGTTGGAGAAGACTCTTGAGAGTCCTTTGGAGAGAAAGGTCAAATAAGTCAATCTTAAAGGAAATCAGTCCTGAATATTCATTGGAAGGACTGATGCTGAAACTGAAGCCCAAATGCTTTGGCCACATGATGTGAAGAACTGACTCATTAGAAAAGACCCTGATACTGAAAAAGAAGGCAGGAGGACAAGGGGATGACAGAGGATGAGATGGTTGAATAGCATCACTGACTTGATGGACATGAGTTTGAGCAAGCTTCAGGAGTTGGTAATGGACAGGGAGGCCTGGCATGCTGCAGTCCATGGGGTTGCAAAGAGTCAGACACGACTGTGTGACTGAGCTGAACTGAATAATATTAAAAATATTAAATGTCACTTTTAATATTCCCTAAATATAAAAGATTTTACTAACAGATGCTCCTTTCTAAAATTTAAATTTCAGCAATTATTTCATTTTATATATAATAGTAGACAAATTTCTTTTCCTGCTAGCATTTTGTACCCTGCTAGGATCAGTTATATATCTTGATTGCTTATGATTAATGCCAAACTAATTGGTAGCAGAAAGGAGTATGGTAGGTCCTTTTGGAGATTTTCAAATAAGATAGATGCATAATAAATGTTATTTGTATAATAAAAGCTATTTATGTAATTTTAGCTAGAGATTAAAGGTAGATCTTATTTTGGGAGAAGAAAATTTATTCTCTACCCGCCTTTGCTTTCATCCATGTGGAGGAAATTCCATTAGTGATTTTTATGAATGGTAAGTTTGGGGAAAGGAACTGAGCTTGTGTGGTTCAGGGATTAACTCACACATGGTCTTTGATTCTGTCTGCATCTGCTTTGCAGTAAAGGCCAAGCCTCTGTGTGTAAGGTCTAGCATTCCAAAGCTGCCTGTTACCTAGACAGGTTAGTTACTTCAGTCACTCAGTCGTGTCCGACTCTTTGCGACCCCATGAGCCGCAGCATGCCAGGCCTCCCTGTCCATCGCAAACTCCCGGAGTTGACTCAAACTCATGCCCATCGAGTCGGTGATGCCATCCAGCCATCTCATCCTCTGTCGTCCACTTCTCCTCCTGCCCCCAATCCCTCTCAGCATCAGGGTCTTTTCCAATGAGTCAACTCTTCACATGAGGTGGCCAAAGGATTGGAGTTTCAGCTTCAGCATCAGTCCTTCCAATGAACACACAGGACTGATCTCCTTTAAGATGGACTGGTTGGATCTCCTTGCAGTCCAAGGGACTCTCAAGAGTCTTCTCCAACACCACAGTTCAAAAGCATCACTTTTTTGGTGCTGAACTTTCTTCACAGTCCCACTCTCACATCTATACATGACCACTGGAAAAACCATAGACTTGACCAGATGGACCTTTGTTGGCAAAGTAATGTTTCTGCTTTTTAATGTGCTATGTAGATTGGTCATAACTTTCCTTCCAAGGAGTAAGCATCTTTCAATTTCATGGTTGCAGTCACCATCTGCAGTGATTTTGGAGCACAAAAAAATAAAGTCTGCCACTGTTTCCCCATCTATTTCCCATGATGTGATGGGACCAGATGCCATGATCTTCGTTTTCTGAATGTTGAGCTTTAAGCCAACTTTTTCACTCTCCTCTTTCACTTTCATTAAGAGGCTCTTTAGTTCTTCTTCACTTTCTGCCATAAGGGTGGTGTCATCTGCATATCTGAGGTTATTGATATTTCCTCTGGCAATCTTGATTCCAGCTTGTGCTTCTTCCAGCCCAGTGTTTCTCATGATGTACTCTGCATATAAGTTAAATAAGCAGGGTGACAATATACAGCTTGGAGTACACCTTTTCCTACTTGGAACCAGTCTGTTGTTTCATGTCCAGTTCTAACTGTTGCTTCCTGACCTGCCTATAGGTTTCTCAAGAGGCAGGTCAGGTGTCCTGGTATTCCCATCTCTTTCAGAATTTTCCACAGTTTATTGTGATCCACACAGTCAAAGGCTTTGGTCTAGTCAATAAAGCAGAAATAGATGGTTTTCTGGAATTCTCTTGCTTTTTCAATGATCCAGTGGATATTGGCAATTTGATCTCTGGTTCCTCTGCCTTTTCTAAAACCAGCTTGAACATCTGGAAGTTCTCAGTTCACGAATTGCTGAAGCCTGGCTTGGAGAATTTTGAGCATTGCTTTACTAGTGTGTGAGATGCGTGCACTTGTGCAGTAGTTTGAGCATTCTTTGGGATTGCCTTTCTTAGGGATTGGAATGAAAACGGACCTTTTCCAGTCCTGTGCCCACTGGTGAGTTTTCCAAATTTGCTGGCATATTGAGTGCAGCACTTTCACAGCATCATCTTTCAGGATTTGAAATAGCGCAACTGCAATTCCATCATCTTCACTAGCTTTGTTCGTAGTGATGCTTTCTAACGCCCACTTGACTTCACATTCCAGGATGTCTGGGTCTAGGTGAGTAATCACACCATTGTGATTATCTGGCTTGTGAAGATCTTTTTTTGTACAGTTCTTCTGTGTATTCTTGCCACTTGTTCTTAATATCTTCTGCTTCTGTTAGGTCCATACCATTTCTGTCCTTTATTGAGCCCATTTTTGCATGAAATATTCCCTTGGTATCTCTAATTTTCTTGAAGAGATCTCTAGTCTTTCCCATTCTGTTGTTCTCCTCTATTTCTTTGCACTGATCCCTGAGGAAGCCTTTCTTATCTCTCCTGGGTTTTCTTTGGTACTCCGCATTCAAATGGGAATATCTTTCCTTTTCCCCTTTGCTTTTTGCTTCTCTTCATTTCACAGCTATTTGTAAGGTCTCCTCAGACAACCATTTTGCCTTTTTGCATTTCTTTTCCATGGGAATGTCTTGATCCCTGTCTCCTTTACAATGTCACGAACCCCCATCCATAGTTCATCAGGCTCTCTGTCTATCAGATCTAGTCCCTTAAACCCATTTCTCTCTTCCACTGTATAGTCATACGGAATTTGATTTAGGTCATACCTAAATGGTGTGTTGGTTATCCCTACTTTCTTCATTTTAAGTCTGAATTTGATAATAAGGAGTTCATGGTCTGAGCCATAGTCATCTCCTGGTCTTGTTTTTGCTGACTGTATAAAGCTTCTCCATCTTTGGCTTCAAAGAATATAATCAGTCTGAAGACTACCTAATTCAGCAGTTCAATGTTAAGAGCCATACTTTTCCTCTCATGGAAGCCATGCTCTCCAATATCAATTTTATAATTTATAGATGGGATGTTTTGCTGACCATCTGCTGCACCTCTCTGCTTCTATTTCTTAATTCATTCTGATGCTGCCAGCAGCCCTGTAGGGGCAACATGGCCCAGTGGTTAAGAGTGGGCCCTGGAATTAAACTGCTAGACTTATATTGAATGGTACTCATACCACATACTAGGCATTGTGATTTTGAGCTAAATTTTACTTCACTTCTCTGTCCTTAAATTTCTTAATCTATAAAATGAGCATTGTAATAGTACCTACCACATACAGTTATTTAGATGAAATGAGGTAATACATTTAAAATATAGATCTGTGCCTGGAACCTAGAAGCACTCAGTTAGCTGGTATTATCATTTCCACTTTGGAGATAAAAATCAGAGTTCAGAAAACATATGTGGCTTGTCCAAAGCCACTGGTTAGTAAACAGAACCAGAATTGTAAACCAGGTCTTTTGGGTTCCAAAACTCCCATTTTCTATACCTCAGTGTCCTCTTGGGAGGGCTTGGTTCAACCATCCTGTTTTAGTGCATTTTATTAGTCTCCTAGAAGAAAGGCATGAAACCAAAACATCCAATCTACTTGGAATCAAGCCTACATCTGGGTGTTATCTATGATGCAAAACCCAGTGCAGTGAGTATATGGATAATTGTGTCACATTTTGTTTGTATGCTTTTATGATGGCTTATATTTGCTTTCACAGCACTCAATTAGACTCTTTAGTCCATTATCAAAGAGTGGTTGGCATAAGCAGCATCTGCATTACTTGGGAACTTGTTAGAAAAGCAGAATTCCAGGCCCCACCCCAGATTGAAACAGAGTCTGCAGTTTAGTAAAATCCAGCTAATTCATACTTTCATAACTGAGAAGTACTTCTATAGTTAGTAGTTAATAGTGGAAATTCATTAAATGGGTATTTGACATGCTGTAATTTCTGTATATTTACAGTCATATTTTAATGTCTATTATGAAGGAAAGTTGCATGGCTCAAAATAGCCTGGAGTTAAAACTCCCCTCCAGGTCCTCACCATCATTCTATGCAAAGCAAAGAACTCTCTCACCCAAAGAAAAAAATGGACATTAAGGTTGATTATGCTCACCTCCCAGCTGGTCCAGCCTCTGGCTGATCTCCAAAATTCCTTGCCCCCGGCCATTTAAGAGATAACTACTCTGAACAACCTTAGAGAAGAACAGGCCCCCTTAAGACAGTAACTTTCCACACACATGCCTATTTATATTTACTCATTTCTTAGGTTAGTGCAGCAGCTTGCTAATCTGACTGCTGCCCCTTCTCGCCTCATTAAACATGATTTGTTTCTGTAAAGTGCCGGTCTCATCCTTTTTCTGAACCTTGCCTTCTCTAACTCCCTTACCTTACATATTATATTTATATATTTAGGATTTAGTAAAAATTTCATGTGCCCAAGCATTTGAACATATAAATACTGAACTAGATATTTATTTTTAAGAGAAAGGTAAAGTGTCAATGACTTTCTGGTGGGAAGGAAGTCAGGACTTCCCTAGTAGCTCAGATGGTAAAGTGTCTGCCTTCAATGCGGGAGACCCAGGTTCAATCCTTGGGTAGGGAAGATCTCCTGGAGAAGGAAATGGCAACCCACTCCAATATTCTTGCCTGGAAAATCCTATGGATGGAGAAGCCTGGTAGGCTATAGTCCATGGGGTCGCAAGAGTTGGACTCGACTGAGCGACTTCACTTTCACTTTTCAAAGAGTCAAAGGATTAGAATCTCTCCATGGCAATTCAACCCCAAATCACTACAGTTCTTTATTTTTCCTGAATATCTGTGAAGTATATTTATAATTAACCATGCTTTGACTATTAATTGTATCTGTGTCATTAAAATGTTAGGACAAAGTGAATCAATAATATTCAAGCTCTTATTTAAGTACTCTGCCAAATGTTTCAATTATTTATTTTAGACTTTTCAACTAAGGAACCATTATTAGTGTCTCCTACTTTCTCCAGCAAACAAGCAAATCACTCCATAATAGATACTGAAATTAAAAAAAAAAAAAAGTTGAGATTTTGATTTGTGGGGTGGTGCTATGTGCCAGTGATTTTTTATAGTAAAATTATTCCATAGTTCCTCCATATAGTTCTTAAAATCTCTTTGAAATCAAATTATATTAATAGATCTTTGTGAAATTACTTATCATGAGAATTGTATTCACTATATTAGAAAAATATGGCAACATTTGCATAATTATTTCACTGAAAATGAAACACTGCAAAATAGTATTTCAGATTCCAGGTTTTCTTTCTTTTTTTTTTTTTTTAAACTTGAAGACAGCTTGACAGTAATGCTCATTGATTTACAAATAAAGCTTAGCAATTTATAAAGTGACATTAAAAATGACTGAGAAACACCACAATTTAAATAAGGGTAATTGCCATAATAGATAAGTATGGACTTATTAAACTAAGCAAAGTGATGTTGAACTCAACCTCTTGGAATTTTGCTTTTATCTCTTCTATGACTTCTTTAATTTTAAAATATTGGACAAATTTTCATCAGATTGCATATAATATGGACATCAGGAAACACTAAACTTAATTTTCAATTTTTTTCCAAAGCAAAATGGTAAATGGATTATATATCCATTCATATATTCAAATGAATTATATTTTCAAATGAATATATCTTATATAGATATTGGTAATATTTGTTTCCTGAAATATATTTTCTGATAAACAAATGGCTCAAAATCATATCTTGAAATTCAGTATTTATGTTTTTTTACAGAGAAAATTCCCTGAAATTCACTTTAATTCATCCTATAAAATATTGACAAATACATCAATATTTGCATATATTATAGGATATTGCTATATCCTAAATATATATCCTAAATATATTTCTATATTTATTAGTTTTAATGTTTTAACTTTTTAATATTTTAAAACAAGCAAATGTTATATTATAGAACAATTAGTTGATTACCTGCAGTACTTGTAGAAAGCCAGACTGGGATATATAGTGAGTTTATGTAGTCGAAATTAAAATCTCTTCCATCAACTAGTATAGTCTTTAACACAGGTAAACGGTAGACAGTGGCACGAGGCAAAGACACATTAATTAGTAAGAGAAATAGAGCATAAATTCACTGTTGAACAGAGATATATTCAAATTGTTAATGGCTTCCATCTATATGGCATGATAATGATTTCACATGTATTATTTCATGATTTCTCTTGTGAGAGAGGCTACCTAGACATGTTATAATCTCCATTTTGCAGAGATGTTAACAGATTTATCCAGTCATAATGCCAGTAAATGGCAGGCTAACGTCAAATTAAGGTAATTTAAACTCTAATATAGTACACATTTTCACTATACTGTACGCATTTCTAAAGGCCAGTTGATTTCAGAGGTGAGAAGGATAATATCAACAAGCATTTATTTATTTGTTGTGAATCTGAAGCTATTAGAGGAATCACTAACTGAAAGTGCCTGCCCAGGCCAGACAAGATAGTAGCCACCTGGTAAGAAATGAGGAAATATCAAACTACCACCAACTGGAAGAACTCAGGCAATGTTAAAAGGAGAGAGAAGGTGCCAGTCCATATGTCCAACCAACCTCCCAGAATCCTCACTGGATTCCATCTTGGCTGAGTGATATGTGTGCCACAAGAAAAAACCATACGTCAGGCTGATTGGCTAGAGACAACCTGGATATTAACACTATTACCATAAACCCAAGACTGCAAGACATATGGCAGAACAGTTCTGGTGAAATAGGAATCTGAGTTCTTGTTTGTGGAACCAAAGAATAAACTTCACAAACACACAAACACTCACAGTAGCCAATGAATAGGATTTATTACAGAGAAGGAAAGTACAAAGTTTTCATCATAGACACTGAGAAGGGGCAAAGTGTCCTTGAAAAGGCAGGACTTACAGCAGTTTATATCCTTGTGAGCACTGAGCTATACATTTTTGGTTGACTTCTGTCCTAAAAATATGTCATTTCTAACCAATCAGTTTAAAAATCACAATTTTTAACTTAACATCTTTATGGTTTCTCTTGATCCAGGAATTAAGTCACTACCCTTTTTCATGCCCCCTGGCCATTTTACAAAGGACCAGATGTAAGGATTAAAGACTAATGATCACCAGTCATTTTTTTCCCTCAGGCATATGGGACAGAAGTTAATTACTGCCCTTCCTGGATCTGAGTGCTGATAATTTATCAGACCAAGAACACATTCCAGGAATTCAGGACAAAGGGTATCAGTTCAGTTCAGCTCAGTCACTCAGTCCTGTCCCACTCTTTGCAACACCATGAAATGCAGCATGCCAAGCCTCCCTGGCCATCACGAACTCCTGGAGCTCACCCAAACCCATGTCCATTGATTTGGTGATGCCATCCAGACATCTCATCCTCTGTCGTCCCCTTTTTCTCCTGCCGTCAATCTTTTACAGTGTCAGGGTCTTTTCAAATGAGTCACCTCTTCACATCAGGTGACCAAAGTATTGGAGTTTCAGCTTCAACATCAGTCCTTCCAAAGAACACCCAGGACTGATCTCCTTTAGGATGGACTGGTTGGATCTCCTTGCAGTCCAAGGGACTCTCAAGAGTCTTCTCCAACACCGTAGTTCAAAAGCATCAATTCTTCATTGCTCAGCTTTGTTTATAGTTGAAATCTCACATGCATACATGACCACTGGAAAAACCATAGCCTTGATCACAAAGAATTTTGCTGAAAAAGTAATGTCTCTGCTTTTTAATATGCTGTCTAGGTTGGTTATAACTTTCCTTCCAAGGAGTAAGCGTCTTTAAATTTCGTGGCTGCAATCACCATCTTCAGTGATTTTGGAGCCCCCCAAAATAAAGTCAGCCACTGTTTCCACAGTTTCCCCATCTATTTGCCATGAAGTGATGGGACTGGATGCCATGGTCTTAGTTTTCTGAATGTTGAGCTTTAAGCCAACTTTTTCACGCTCCTCTTTCACTTTCATCAAGAGGCTCTTTAGTTCTTCTTCACTTTCTGCCATAAGGGTGGAGTCATCTGCATATCTGAGGTTATTGATATTTCCTCTGGCAATCTTGATTCCAGCTTGTGCTTCTTCCAGCCCAGTGTTTCTCATGATATACTCTGCATATACATTAAATAAACAGGGTGACAATACATAGCTGTGACGTACTCCTTTTCCTATTTGGAACCACTCTGTTGTTCCATGTCCAGCTCCAGCTGTTGCTTCCTGACCTGCACACAGGTTTCTCAAAAGTTAGGTCAGGTGGTCTGGTATTCCCATCTCTTTCAGAATTGTCTACAGTTTATTGTGATCCACACAGTCAAAGGCTTTGTCCTAGTCAATAAAGCAGAAATAGATGGTTTTCTAGAATTCTCTTGCTTTTTTGATGATCCAGCGGATGTTGTCAATTTGATCTCTGGTTCCTGTGCCTTTTCTAAAACCAGCTTGAACATCTGGAAGTTCTCGGTTCATGCATTGTTGAAGCCTGGCTTAGAGAATTTTGAGCATTTCTTTACTGGGATGTGAGATGAGTACAATGGTGAGGTAGTTTGAATATTCTTTGGCATTGCCTTTCTTTGGGATTGGAATGAAAACTGACCTTTTCCAGTCCTGTAGCCACTGCTGAGTGTTCCAAATTTGCTGACATATTGAGTGCAGCACTTTCACAACATCATCTTTCAGGATTTGAAATAGCTCAACTGCAGTTCCATCACCTCCACTAGCTTTGTTCGCAGTGATTCTTCCTAAGGCCCACTTGACTTCACATTCCAGGATGTCTGGGTCTAGTTGAGTGATCACACCATTGTGATTATCTGGATCATGATGATCTTTTTTGTACAGTTTTTATGTGTATTCTTGCCACCTCTTCTTAATATCTTCTGCTTCTGTTGCTGCTGCTAAGTCGCTTCAGTCATGTCCGACTCTGTGCCACCCCATAGACGGCAGCCCACCAGACTCCCCCGTGCCTGGGATTTTCTAGGCAAGAACCCTGGAGTGGATTGTCATTTCCTTCTCCAATGCATGAAAGTGAAAATTGAAAGTGAAGACTCTCAGTCATGTCCGACTCTCAGCAAACCCATAGACTGCAGCCCACCAGGCTCCTCCATCCATCGGATTTTCCAGGCAAGAGTACTGGAGTGGGTTGCCATTCTGTTAGGTCCATACAATCTCTGTCCTTTATTGAGCCCATCTTTGCATGAAATGTTCCCTTGGTATCTCTAATTTTCTTGAAAAGATCACTCATCTTTTCCATTATATTGTTTTCTTCTATTTCTTTGCATTGATACCTAAGGCAGGCTTTCTTATCTCCACTTGCTATGCTTTTTAACTCTGCATTCAGATGCATTTATCTTTCCTTTTCTCCTTTGCTTTTTGCTTCTTTTCTTCTCCCAGCTATTTGTAAGGTCTCTTTCAGACAGTCATTTTGCCTTTTTGCATTTCTTTTTCTTGGGGGTGGTCTTGATCCTTGTCTCCTGTACAATGTCACGAACCTCCGTCCATAGTTCATCAGGCACTCTGTCTATCAGATTTAGTCCCTTAAATCTATCTCTGACTTACACTGTATAAGGGATTTGAGTTAGGTCATACCTGAATGGCCTAGTGTTTTTCCCTACTTTCTTCAATTTAAGTCTGAATTTGGCAATAAGGAGTTCATGATCCGAGTCACAGTCAGCTTGTGGTCTTGTCTTTGTGGACCATATAGAGCTTTTCCATCTTTGGCTGCAAAGGATATAATCAATCTGATTTTGGTGTTGGCCATCACATGATGTCCATGTGTATAGTCTTCTTTTGTTTTGTTGGAAGTGGGTGTTTGCTATGACCAGTGCGTTCCCTTGGCCAAACTCTATTAGCCTTTGCCCTGCTTCATTCTGTACTCCAAGGCCAAATTTGCCTATTACTACAGATGTTTCTTGACTTCCTTCTTTTGCATTCCAGTTCCTTATAATGAAAAGTGCATCTTTTTTGGGTGTTAGTTCCAGAAGGTCTTTTAGGTCTTCATAGAACCGTTCAACTTCAGCTTCTTCAGCATTACTTCAGCATAGACTTGGATTACCATGATATTGAATAGCTTGCCTTGGAAGCAACAGATTATTCTGCCATTTTTGAGATTGCATCCAAGTATGACATTTCAGATTCTTTTGTTCACTATGGTGGCTGCTGCATTTCTCCTAAGGGATTCCTGCCCACAGTAGTAGATATAATGGTCATCTGAGTTAAATTCACCCATTCCAGTCCATTTTAGTTCACTGGTTCCTAGAATCTCGACATTCACTCTTGCCATCTCCTGTTTGACCACTTCCAATTTGCCTTCATTCATGGACCTAACATTGCAGGTTCCTATGCAATATTGCTCTTTACACCATCGGACCTTGCTTCTATCACCAGTCCCATCCACAACTGTGTGTTGTTTTTGCTTTGGCTCTTTCCCTTCACTCTTTCTGGAGTTATTTCTCCACTGATCTCCAGTAACATATTGGGCACCGAGTTCATCTTTCAGTGTCCTATCTTTTTGCCTTTTCATACTGTTCATGGGGTATAGCTTTAGGTTAAAGGAGTGAGATGTTTATTGAAAAGACAAAGGTCTCAGAGTTGTACACTGACTGCCTAGTAATATCTATCTCACTGGGTTCTCTTAGTCTGCTGCTTTCCCCACAGGCACCACTTCCCAACAAAATCTCTTGCTTTGTCAGCATGTGTGTCTCCTTGGGCAATTCACTTCTGAAATGGCAACTCTGGTGGGATGGCTTCTTCACTATGATTGACACCCTGAAAACCTGGGGTACTCAGGGACCAGCTTACCTGTCAACAGATTAGATCCAGCAGCTGCAACTAGGACACTTTGTTCCTGGTTTCCTCCAAATGTGAATGACTGGCCAGAGTGCCCTGACTGGGTAAAGGACAAGAAATTTTACTGACCTTTCACCCCCTTCCCTCTCTCTTTCTTCTTTTCAACTCCTTCTCTCCTACCCTTTATTCTTCTGTCCTGTTCCTGGTTGTAGGGGTCTGGTTGAGGAGACACAGTCTGATCTGAGGGTAGAGAATTCAAATTCTGATCTTATATCTGGGATCTTGTTTCTGGTATGGCTGAATTTCCATCCTTACTTTCAGGAAATACAAGGAAAAGACTTGTAACCCCTGGGCATCTGCAGGTGGCAGGAGATGTCCGTAAAGTCACCTGTTTTGTCTCCCTTTCTTCCCTTCTTTCAACTGGCATCATTTCCTCTCTTTGAAATCTCTTAAGACATGAAATATTTCCATTTATTCTAATTGTTAGTACTTCGCTAACTTAGTGTCTCTGTAGGAGGTTTTTTTTTAATTTCATATTTTATTTTATTTATTTATTTTTTCATTTACTTTTATTAGTTGGAGGCTAATTACTTTACAATATTGTAGTGGGTTTTGTCATACATTGACATGAATCAGCCATGGTTTTACATGTATTCCCCATCCCGATCCCCCCTCCCACCTCCCTCTCTACCCGCTCCCTCTGGGTCTTCCCAGTGCACCAGGCCCAAGCACTTGTCTCATGTCTCTTTCAATTCTGGTTTCCTAAGTGTGTATGACCAGCAGTGGGATTGCTGTGTCATATGGCAGTTCTGTTTCCAGTTTTTCAAGGAATCTCCACACTGTTCTCCATAGTGGCTATACTAGTTTGCATTCCCACCAACAGTGTAAGAAGTTTCCTTTTTCTCCACACCCTCTCCAGCATTTATTGTTTGTAGAATATTTGATAGCAGCCATTTTGAGTGGCATGAGATGGTACCTCGTTGTGGTTTTGGTTTGCATTTCTCTGATAATAAGTGATGTTGAGCATTTTTTCATGTGTTTGTTAGCCATTTGTATGTCTTCTTTGGAGAAATGTCTGTTTAGTTCTTTGCCCAGTTTTTGATTGGGTCGCTTATTTTTCTGGAATTTAGCTGCAGGAGTTACTTGTATATTTTTGAGATTAATTCATTGTCAGTTGTTTCATTTGCTATTCTTTTCTCCCATTCTGAAGGCTGTCTTTTCACCTTGCTTACAGTTACCTTCACTGTGCAAAAGCTTTTAAGTTTAATTAGGTCCCATTTGTTTATTTTTGCTTTTATTTCCATTACTCTGGGAGGTCGGTCATAGAGAATTCTCCTATGATTTATGTCAGAGAGTGTTTTTGCTGTTTTCCTCTAGGAGTTTTATGGTTTCTGGTCTTACATTTAGATCTTTAATCCATTGTGAATTTATTTTTGTGTATGGTGTGAGATAGCATTCTAGTTTCATTCTTTCACAAGTTGTGGACCAGTTTTCAAAGCACCACTTGTTAAAGAGATTGTGTTTTCTCCATTGTATATTCTTGCCTCCTTTATCAAAGATAAGGTGTCCATAGGTGTGTGTATTTATCTCTGTGCTATCTATTTTGTTCCGTTGATCTATGTTTCTGTCTTTGTGCCAACATCATACTGTCTTAATGACTGTCACTTTGTAGTAGAGCCTGAAATCAGGCAGGTTCATTCCTCCAGTTCCATTTTTCTTTCTCAAAATTGCTTTGGCTATTAGAGTTTTTTTTTTTTTTTTAATTCCATACAAATTGTGAAATTATTTGTTCTAATTCTCTGAAAAATACTGTTGGTAGCTTGATAAGGATTGCATTGAAACTATAGATTGCTTTGGGTTGTATACTCATTTACACTATATTTATTCTTCTGATACATGAACCTCATATATTTCTCCATCTATTTGTGTCCTCTTTGATTTATTTCATCAGTGCTTTATAGTTTTCTATATATAGGTCTTTTTTTTTTTTTTTAGGTAGATTTATTCCTAAGTATTTTATTCTTTTCATTGCAATGGTGTATGAAATTGTTTCCTTAATTTCTGTTTCTGTTTTTTCTTGGCTAGTGTATAGGATTGCAAGGGACTTTTGTGTGTTAATTTTATATCCTGAAACTATACTGTATTCATTGATTAGCTCTAGTTATTTTCCGGTGGAGTCTTTAGGGTTTTCTATGTAGAGAATCATGTCATCTGCAAACAGTGAGAGTTTTACTTCTTTTCCAGTTGGGATTCCTTTTATTTCTTTTTCTATCTGATTGTTGTGGCCCAAACTTCAAAAACTATGTTGAATAGCAGTGGTGAGAATGTGCATCCTTGTCTTCTTCCTGACTTTAGGGGAAATGATTTCAATTTTTCACCATTGAGGATAATGTTGCTGTAGGTTTATCATATATGGATTTTATAATGTTGAGGTATATTCCTTCTATGCCTGCTTTCTGGAGGGTTTTTATCATAAGTGGATGTTGAATTTTGTCAAAGGCTTTCTCTGCATCTATTGAGATAATAATGTAGTTTTTATCTTTCAATTGGTTTATGTGGTGTATCACATTGATTGATTTGCAAATATTGAAGAATCATTGCATCCCTGGTATAAAGCCCACTTGGTTATGATGTATGATCATTTTAATATGTTGTTGGATTCTTTTTGCTAGAATTTTGTTAAGGATTTTTGCATCTATGTTCATCAGTGATATTGGCCTGTAGTTTTCTTTTTTCTTTCTTTCTTTCTTTTTTTTTTTTTTTTTGTGGCATCTTTGTCTGGTTTTAGTATTAGGGTGATGGTGGCCTCATAGAATGAGTTTGGAAGTTTACCTTTCTGTGCAATTTTCTGGAAGAGTTTGAGTAGGATAGGTGTTAGCTCTTCTCTAAATTTTGGTAGAATTCAGCCGTGAAGCCATCTCGTCCTGGGCTTTTGTTTGTTGGAAGATTGCTGATTACAGTTTCGATTTCTGTGCTTGTGTTGGGTCTGTTAAGATTTTCTATTTCTTCCTGATTCATTTTTTGAAAGTTATACTTTTCTAAGAACTCATGCATTTCCTCCAAGTTTTCAATTTTATTGCCATATAGTTGCTGATAGTAGTCTCTTATGATCCTTTATATTTCTATGTTGTCTATTGTGATTTCTCCATTTTCATTTCTAATTTTGCTGATTTGATTCTTTTCCCTTTGTTTCTTGATGAGTCTGGCTAATAGTTGGTCAATTTTATTTATCTTCTCATAGAACAGGCTTTTAACTTTGTTGATTTTTGCTGTGGTCTCTTTTGTTTCTTTTGCATTTATTTCTTCCCTAATTTTTGTGATTTCTTTCCTTCTACTAACCCTGGGGTTCCTCATTTCTTCCTTTTCTAGTTGCTTTAGTTGTAGAGTTAGGTTATTTACTTGATTTCTCTCCTGTTTCTTGAGGAGAGAATCCTCAAGAATCCTTGTATTGCAATGAACCTTCCACTTAGCAGCGTTTTTACTGAATCCCATAGGGTTTGAGTTGGTGTGTTTTCATTTTCATTCATTTCTGTGCATATTTTGGTCTCTTTTTTTATTTCTTCTGTGACTTGTTGGTTATTCAGATGTGTGTTGTTTAGCCTCCATATGTTTGTATTTTTAAAAGTTTTTTTCTTTTTCCCCTGTAGTTGACATATAATCTTACTGCATTTGATCAAAAAAGATGATTGGAATGATTTGATTATTTTTTGAATTTACCAAGTCTAGATTTATGGCCCAGGATGTGATCTATCCTGGAGAAGGTTCCGTGTGCACTTGAGAAAAAGGTGAAATTCATTGTTTTAGGGTGAAATGTCCTATAGATATTAATTAGGTCTAACTGGTCCATTGTTTCATTTAAAGTTTGTTTTTCCTTGCTAATTTTCTGTTCAGTTGATCTATCCATAGGTGTGAGTGGGGTATTAAAGTCTCCCACAATTATTGTGTTACTGTTAATTTCCCCTTTCATATTTGTCAGCATTTGCCTTACATATTACAGTGCTCCTATGTTGGGTGAATATATATTTATAATTGCTATATCTTCCCCTTGGATTGTTCCTTTGATCATTATGTAGTGTCCTTCTTTGTCTCTTTTCACGACCTTTACTTCAAAATCTATTTTATCTAATATGAGTATTGCTACTCCTGCTTTCTTTTGGTGTACATTTGAGTGATGTTTTTGTTTTTGTTTTTTCCAGCCCTTAACTTTCAGTCTGTTTGTGTCCCTTGTTTTGACGTGGGTCTCTTGTAGACAGCATATATAGGAGTCTTGTTTTTATATCCATTCAGCCAGTATTTGTCTTTTGGTTGGGGCATTCAACCCATTTACATTTAAGGCAATTATTGATAAGTATGATCCCATTGCCATTTACTTTATTGTTTTGGGTTCGATTTTATAAACCTTTTCTGTGTTTCCTGTCTAGAAAAGATCCTTTAGCATTTGTTGAAGAGCTGATTTGGTGGTGATGGATTCTCTGAGCTTTTGCTTGTCTGGAAAGCTTTTGATTTCTCCTTCATATTTGAACGAGATCCTTTCTGGGTACAGTAATCTGGGTTGTAGGTTTTTCCCTTTCATCACTTTAAGTATGTCCTTCCATTCTCTTCTGGCTTGAAGAGTTTATATTGAAAGATCATTTGTTATATTTATGTGAATCCCCTTGTGGTTTACTTATTGTTTTTCCCTCACTCTTTTTAATATTTGTTCTTTGTGTTTGATCTTCATTAATTTGATTAATATGTGTCTTGGGGTGTTTTGCCTTGGGTTTATCCTGTTTGGGACTCTCTGGGTTTCTTGGAATTGGGTGGCTACTTTCTTCCCCATTTTAGGGAAGTTTTCAACTATTATCTCCTGAAATATTTTCTCATGGCCTTTCTTTTTGTGTTCTTCTTTTGGGACTCCTATGCTTCGAATGTTGGGGTGTTTAACTTTGTCACTGAGGTCTCTGAGTTTGTCCCCATTTCTTTTAAGTCTTTTTTTCTTTATTCCTCTCTGCTTCATTTATTTCCACCATTCTATCTTCCATCTCACTTATCCTATCTTCTGCCTCAGTTATTCTACTGTTGGTTGCCCCCTGAGTGCTTTTGATCTCAGTTATTGCATTATTCATTATTGATTGACTCTTTTTTCATTTCTTCTAGGTCCATAAACTTTTCTTGCACCTTCTCAATCCTTGTCTCCAGACTATTTATCTGTAACTCAATTTTGTTTTCAAAAATTTGGATCATTTTTAGTATCATTATTCTGAACTCTTTTTCAGTTAGACTCCCTGTCTCCTCCTCTTGTTTGTTTTGGTGGGCTTTTATCATGTTTCTTTACCTACTGAATATTTCCCTGTCTTTTCACCTTGTTTAGGTTTCTGCATTTGGGGTGGACTTTCTGTATGCTGGAAGTTTGTGGTTCCTCTTTACTGTGGAGGTTACTCACTAGGGTAGGGTTGGACGAGTGGCTTTTATTAGTTGGAGGCTAATTACTTCACAACATTGCAGTGGGTTTTGTCATACATTGACATGAATCAGCCATGGAGTTACATGTATTCCCCATCCCGATCCCCACCCCCCCACCTCCCTCTCCACCTGATTCCTCTGGGTCTTCCCAGTGCACCAGGCCCTAGCACTTGTCTTTGTGCTCAGGTTTATGTTCCTGCTTTGTTGGAGAATTAACTTGATATGTCTTGATCTGAATCTTGTTTGCTCTTGGATGGAGCTTGATTTCAGTGTAGGTATGGAGGCTTTTGTATGAGCTTTTGTCGATTAATGGTCCCTGGAGTCAGGAGTTGTCTGGTGTTGTCAAGTTTTGGAGTTAGGCCTCCTGCCTCTGACTTTCAGTCTTATTCTTATAGTAGCCTCAAGACTTCTCCATCCATATAGCACTGATGATAAAACATCTCGGTTAATGGTGAAAAGATTCTCCACAGTGTCAGACACCCAGAGAAGTTCACAGAGTTACATGAAGAAGAGAAGAGGGAGGAGGGAGATATAAGTGACCAGGAGAAGAGGGAAAATCAAAAGGGGAGAGAGCAGTCTAGCCAGTAACCAAGTCCCTATTTGCTCTCCGTAGTCTGGAACATTCAGAGAGGTTCATGGAGTTCCATAGAGAAGAGAAGAGGGAGGAAGGAGACAGAGGTTACCAGGAGGAGAAGACGGGGAGTCAAAAGGAGAGAGACCAATCTAGCCTATGATCAGTTCCCTAAGTTTTCTCCACAGCCCAGAACACCCAAAGAGATTCACAGAGTTAAGTAGAGAATGGGAAGGGAGGAGACAGAGGTGATCTTGGGGAGAAAAAGGAGAGTCAAAAGGGGTAAAAGCAATCAAACTAGTAATCACACTCCAAGTAAAAATTGGTACTGAAGATTGGATTCTTAAAGGTAAAGAATTGATAACAAATATCAAAAAGCAAAGATTAAAAATCTATAGTAGAGGTTAGACTCTCAAAAATACAATATTAAAAAAAAAAAAAGAAAATCGCAAAAGTTGTATTAAAAATATGGTCTTTTCTTCAAGGTAATAGGTTTTAAAAATGAAAATTAAAGGAGTAATACAGAACTTAAAAATTAAAAAAAATAAAAATTAAAGCATGATATTAGTAAAATATATCTAGGAATTTCTCTGGAGCTATTTTTTTTTTAATTTTTTTTTCATTTATTTTTATTAGTTGGAGGCTAATTACTTTACAATATTGTAGTGGTTTTTGTCATACATTGACATGAGTGCAGTGCATGGTCAGTTCAGTTTCAGATAATTCCTTGTTCCTCCTTACAATTATTCTCAGGGTCTACAGATCTCTTTCACTGTCGCCAGTGCTAACTACAGGGTTTTAATCTGTTGCACCTGTCACTTCCAAAGCCATTCCTTCTTTGTCTATTTTGACTTCCTCTGTTTGCAAGTCTCTTCAGTATCTAACTTCTGCCCTGACACAAGGGAGCAAAGGTAGTGATTTATTTAAGCTCACTTGTTCAATTGTGCTGTGGAGAGGGATGAACACTGCAAACAAATATCACTGGCGTTTGTGGGGAGTGCTCACAGTGTCTGGGTCACACTGGGTTTGCTCCTGCTCACGGCATGTGTGCTTTCTCGGTCTACACTGCTAAGGCTCCAGGTTGCTCTGCTGGGGAACTGTCTAAAGTGGGCCATGGGTTGCGTGCACTTCCCAGATCTACGCCACTCAGGTTCAGGTTCTCTGGTACTCCACAAAGGCACAGACTCAGTTGGGCTTGCGTTTTGTGCCCTTCCCAGTCCGAGCAGTTCAGGGAACCAGGTGCTTGACCATTGCACTCCCCCCAGGTGGGGCGGTGCATCTTATCACCTCCCTGGTCCCAGTGGCTTGGTTTCCTGGGTGTGCAGCAGAAGTGCTGTCTCAGGTGTGCTGTGTGTCTCATCTTTAGAGCTGATCTCTGACTGGGACCCTCCTGGAGGGTGTCAACTGTCCAGGATCCCAGGAAGACTTTGTTAGCAACTGGAAGCCTGCTCACAGTTTGGTAGGGGATGCAGTCTCTGGGCCGAGTTTGCCCCTTTCTGGCTCTGGCTCTGGCTGTAGCCTGCCTGCCTCCCTTCCTTCAGTGGGGGATGGGCCGGTCCACAGCCACCTAACTCTCCTCTGGTATTCGCTCAGTCCTTTTTCTGTGAGCGGGCCCAGCAGTGCCTTAGGTTAGAGCTTTTCGCAGGAAAGTTCTCTCTCTCTCTTTCCTCTTTTTTTCCCCCTTTCTGGCTATTCCACGGTTTAGGTTCCTATCTCACGTTAGCTCCTTCAGATTGCCCTCAGAGCATTCAGGCCAGATCCTAACCCTAAGCAATGCAGCCTGTACCTCCCTGTTCAGCCCTCGCTTGTTGGTGGTGGACGTGAGCTTCTGGGCTACTTCTCTGCTGGGAGTTGCCGTTAGGCGCATAATCTGCGGGGTTTATTTATTTATTTATCCTCCCAGTTATGTTGCCTTCTGAGATTCCAAAACTCCCTACAGACCTGCTGGTGAGAGGGTTTCCTGGTATTTGGAAACTTCTCCTCTTTTAAGACTCCTTCCCCAGGACAGGTATCCGTCCCTAACTCTTTTGTCTCTCTTTTTATCTTTTATATTTTTTCCTACTTCCTTTTGAAGACAATGGGTTGCCTTTTTGGGTGCCTGGTGTCCTCTGCCAGCGTTCAGAAGTTGTTTTGTGGCATTTGCTCAGCGTTCAAATGATCTTCTGATGAATTTGTGGGGGAGAAAGTGATCTCCCCATCCTATTCCTCTGCCATCTTAGGACCGACCCCCCACTCCAGTATTCTTGCCTAGAAAATCCCATGGAATGTGAAGCCTGGCGGGCTACTATCAAAGAGTCAGATACAACTGAGCGCCATTGCTTTCTTTCTTTATAGTCTATGTTGTTTTGTTGTTGTTTAGCCCCTAAATTGTTTCCTACTCTTTGAAACTCCATGGACTGTAGCCCACCAGGCTCCACTCTTCATGGGATTTCCCAGGCAGGAATACTGGAGTGGGCTGACAATTCCTTCTGCAGGGAATCTTCCCAATCTAGGGATCAAACACATGTCTCCTGCATTGGCAGGCTGAGCCACCAAGGAAGCCTGTGGAATTTTTAGTGTTTTCTATATATAGTATGATTTCATCTGCATATAATGACAATTTCACCTTTTTCCTTCCATATAATTATCATTTTATGGACGAACCTATCTACTACCCATCTGCTGTAAACCCCATCTACTACTCATCCCCACTTCCAGAATGATTTGAAATAAATTCCAGACATCATATAATTTTATTCATAAATGTTTAATATGTATCTCTAAAAGGGCTCCTTTAAGTCAAAGTCATTATACCTTAAAAAGTTAACAGTAATTTGTAATATTATCAAATAATCAGTTCATATTTCTTGATTATCTCATTGTACAGGAATCATCAGGTATCTTCTTAAAAGACAGATACTGATTCAGTAGATTTAGGGTGGAGCCTGATACTCGATGTTTCTGACAAGCTCCCACATGATACCAATGCTGCTGGTTATCAGATCACACTTGGATTAGCAAGGTCATAGTTTGTTTTGTTTTGTTTTTTGTCCTGTTTCTAAATTTTTAATATGTGAATTTCAGTTTAGTGATGAATGTTCCTAAAGGTGTCAGAGAAATGCACAATACTGTTTCTTTCTTTCTTTCTTTCTTTCTTTTTTTTTAGGGAGATGAGTGGTGTATAGATCCCTTTCATCTCTGTGGTCAGCTAAAAACTTAATTAAAGTATCATGTGTGTGTGTGTGTGTGTCTCTGTGTGTGTGTATCTGTATGAGAAGATTGTTAGTTTCCTGTGGCTGCTGTGAAAAATTATCATACGCCTGGTGGCTTAAAACAATAAATTTTGTTTTCTCACAGTTTTGGAGTCCAAAAGTCCAAATAAAGTTTCATTAAATTGAAATCAAGGTGTTGGAAGGACAGCGCTTCTGCAGATTCAAGAGGAGAATCCATTTTATTTTACCTATTCCAACTTCTGTGGGTGCTGACATTCCTTGGTATTCCTTGTCTTGTGGCCACAACATTCTAACATTCTAATCTCTACTTGTCTTTACATGGCCTTCTCCTGTTTATTTTTTTTCCCTCACTCTATAAACATTCTTGTGATTAGGGCCCATCTGGATAATCCAGAATAATATTACTATGTTGAGATAATTAAATTTGAAAGATTAAGACCCAGTATCTTTGGGTGACTGTAATTCAGTCTGCTACATTGGGCTCTTAATTGAAAATTTATGAACTACAAAAGCTTTTCCAAGAGCTTCATCTTTTCAAAGCTAAGTAAATAAATCTGCCATAATTCTCTCATTTATCCCATGGAGAATGAGGAGACCTCATCCCCACCTGAGATGGGGTAAACTGGAATGGGGAGGTACACATGACCTGAGGGATGGGAGCAAGATGAGGGGTGAGGAATCCAATAACTGGATACTTATATTCCAAAGAATGAGTTGATTGTCACAAGGAGTATAATGTCACCAATATTAGTGTTTTCATGAGTGAATAAAATTAATAGACACATAAAATATAAAATTATATTCATAATGAAATGGCCAACATTTCATTTACAACACCTGACATATCAGCTGCCCCCTTGCTATATTAGTTTCATTATCACAAATTATATATGTGGTTAATGGTCCCTCAACATTTTGTTACTTTTTAATTATGAATCTGGATTTGAAAATATCATCTTAGATTCATAAGGGAGAGCAAAGAGCAAATTCATACAACACTCGGAATTGCTGTGATCATCTCTATTAAAGGTGAAAGATCTGTGAGAAGAATGACAATTCTGTTTCCAATTACAAGGCATTGCCAATCCACTTTAAAATAGGAACACTCAAGTATGTACTAGGTTGTTTTACTAGCAGTCTCATCAGGAGACAGACTATTTTTACCAGTAACCTAGTAGCCATCCATGAATTTCCTTCAAGTCATTACTCTCTCCTTCAGAGTAGCTGTCACTGTAGAGTTATTTTTCAGCTTTATATTTTATATAACTTTAATCATGCAATTTTTGTTTGTGTCTGCATTTTTCCATTTAATATTATGCTTGTGGGCTCCCCTGGTGGCTCACATGGTAAAGATTCCACCTGCAATTCAGGAGACCCGGGTTCAATCCCTTGGTCAGGAAGATCCCCTGGAAAAGGGACTGGCAACACACTCCAGTATTCTTGCCTGGAGAAGCCCATGGACAGAGGATCCTAGTGGGCTATAGTCTATGAAGTCTCAGAGAGTCACACATGACTAGTGACTAACACTTCACTTTCACTTTGTGAGAATCCATATTTTGGGGTTTCATTGTGGATCACTCACTGGCATTGCTCTGTAGCCTCCCGCTGTGTGAATATACTATGATTTATTCATCTATCCTACCTGACTGGAAAAGGTCAGTTTTCATTCCAATCCCAAAAGGCAATCCCAAAGAATGCTCAAACTACTGCACAGTTGCACTCATCTCACATGCTACTAAAGTAATGCTCAAAATTCTCCAAGCCAGGTTTCAGCAATACGTGACCATGAGCTTCCAGATGTTCAAACTGGTTTTAGAAAAGGCAGAGGAACCAGAGGTCAGATTGCCAACATCTGCTGGATCATTGAAAAAGCAAGAGAATTCCAGAAAACCATCTATTTCTGCTTTATTGACAATGCCAAAGCCTTTGACTGTGTGGATCACAATAAACTGTGGAAAATTCTTCAAGAGATGGGAATACCAGACCACCTGACCTGCCTCTTGAGAAACCTGTATGCAGGTCAGGAAGCAACAGTTAGAACTGGACATGGAACAACAGACTGGTTCCAAATAGGAAAAGGAGTATGTCAAGGCTGTATATTGTCACCCTGCTTACTTAACTTAAATGCAGAGTACATCATGAGAAATGCTGGGCTGGAAGAAGCACAAGCTGGAATCAAGATTGCCGGGAGAAATATAAATAACCTCAGATATGCAAATGACACCACCTTTATGGCAGAAAGTGAAGAGGAACTAAAAAGCCTCTTGATGAACGTGAAAGAGGAGAGTGAAAAATTTGGCTTAAAGCTCAACATTCAGAAAACGAAGATCATGGCATCTGGTCCCATCACTTCATGGGAAATAGATGGGGAAACAGTGGCTGACTTTATTTTTCTGGGCTCCAAAATCACTGTAGATAGTGATTGCAGCCATTAAATTAAAAGATGCTTACTCCTTGGAAGGAAAGTTATGACCAACCTAGATAGCATATTAAAAAGCAGAGACATTACTTGGCCAACAAATATCTGTCTAGTCAAGGCTATGGTTTTTCCAGTGGTCATGTATGGATGTGAGAGTTGGACTATAAAGAAAGCTGAGCAGCAAAGAATTGATGATTTTTGAACTGTGGTGTTGGAGAAGACTCTTGAGAATCCCTTGGCCTGCAAGGAGATCCAACCAGTCCATCCTAAAGGAGATCAGTCCTGGGTGTTCATTGGAAGGACTAATGCTAAAGCTGAAACTCCAATACTTTGGCCACCTCATGCGAAGAGTTGACTCATTGGAAAAGACCGTGATGCTGGGAGGGATTGTGGGCGGGAAGAGAAGGGGACGACAGAGGATGGGATGGCTGGATCGCATCACCGACTCGGTGGACATGAGTTGGAGTAAACTCTGGGAGTTGGTGATGGACAGGGAAGCCTGGCGTGCTGCGATTCATGGGGTCGCAAAGAGTTGGACACAACTGAGCGACTGAACTAACTAACTAACTAACCCTTGATGGACACTCAGATTTTCAGATTTTTAACTATTAAGCATAGTTGTTGGTAGGCGCATTCTAGTAGATATCTCTTGGTGAATGTATGCCCACATTTCTATTTCATATATACCTAGAAGTGCAGTAACAGGATCATAAAACATGAATATGCTTAACTTTAATAGATATTTCCAGCCAAAGTGTTTGTACAAATTTACATCCCCACAATCAATGTATAAATGTCCAAGATTCTTTAGAACCTTGTCAACTCTTGATTGTTTTTTTCATTTTAGCCGTTCTTTTGAATGTGTAGTGGTATTGCATTGTGGTTTTAATTTATATTATCTCAATGACTAGTGAAGTTGAGCACTTGTTTGATAACTGGCCATTTGGATAGCTTCTTAATGAGGTCTGTTGGTCAACTCTTTTGGTCCTTTTTCTTTTGGATTGTATATTCTTTTCTTTATATATACTGGATGAGTCCTAGGGCAGATATATATACTACAAATATCTTTTTCCACTTAGTCACTGCTTTTTAATTCTCTTTATAGTATGAAAATGGTATGTTTTGCTAAAAATAAGGTCGTGGTACATTAAAATAATTTTATTGAAATATAGATTTATGAAACTACTTTCTGCTGTATAGCAAAGTGACTCAGCTATACATACATATTCAATTTCATATTATCTTCCTTTCTGGTTTATCACAGGATATGGAATATTTATCTATATGCAATACAGTAGGAGCTTGTTGTTTATCTGTTTTACATATAAATAGTATCTGATAATGTCTAATTCTTATTGTTAATAATATATCCATCCCCCACCATTTTCCCCTTGGTAGCCATAAATTTGTTTTCTATATCTGTAAGTCTGTTTTGTAAATAGGTTAATTTGTATCATACAATATTTTAAATTCCACATGTAAGTGTTATCATATGGTATTTGCTGTTCTCTTTCTGACTTACTTCACTTAGTAACTTAGTATGATAATTTCTAAGTCCATCCATGTTGCTGCAAATAGTAGTATCTTACTTTTTTATTGCTGAGTAGCATATATATATACACCACATCTTCTTTATTTGTTCATTTGTCGATGGGCATTTATGTTGCTTCCATTTCTTGGCTGTCATAAATAGTGCTACAATGAACATTGGGGTAAATGCACCTTTTCAAATTATGATTTTCTCCAGATATATGCCCAGGAGTGAGATTGCTGGATCATATGTTAGCTTGATTGTTAGTTTTATGAATAACCCCCATACCATTCTCCATAGTAGCTGTACCAATTTACATTCTCACCAACAGTGTAAGAGGATTCTCTTTTCTCTAAGCCTTCTCCAGCATTTATTATCTATAGACTTTTTAATGATGGCCATTCAGACAAGTGTGAGATGATACCTTGTAATTTTGATTTGCATTTCTCTAATAATTAGTGATTTTGAGCATCTTTACATGTGCCTACTGGACACATGTATGTCTTCTTTGGAGAAATGCTTATTTGGGTCTTCTGCCAATTGTTTGATTGGGTTTTCTTTTTGTTGTTGTTTGGTTCTGTGAAGTGTTCGTATATTGGAAATTAAGCCCTTGTCAGTCACATCATTTGCAAATATGTTGTACCCTAATAGTAGGCGATTAATAAGTGTTTTGAAGGAACAAATTAAAGCTGGAAATTTCCATGCAAGTAATCTAATTCAACCGTTTTATTTTAAGAATGTATTAATTGAGGTCAAAAGGTGAAGTGACTTGACCATTATCACACAACTAGTAAGTGCCAGAATTATGACACAATTCTAAATTGTCTTGACTGATATTTCAGTGTTCTTCCTCTTGCTCCAAGTTCTGGATCTCTATTTTCAAAATCGAGGCCATTTACTTCTTTGTAAAATACTGCTAAGCTCCACTGCTTTCAAAAGATAATCACAGGCACAAGGCATTTCTGGTGATAAAAACTGTCACTTAGGTACATGGCATGACAGCTAAACAAATTGCATGAAATGATAGACTCATGGACTTATCTATAGAATCATATTGTAAGAGCTGAGTAAACCTAATATCTTCCTGCAAAGTGAAAATTGCAAAGACTTTGAAATATGTGAATGCTTCTCATTGTGAGACCAAACTGAAATTTTATTTTTTCATGTGTTTGTTTGGCACTGTGGCTAAATTGAAGGCAACCTTCAATGTATACTGTCCTCATTTGCTTTAGAACTCTTCCTTCCTCCCCTCCCCAAGCAAAAATCTGCCCAGTGCTCTTGTCTAGACAGGTACATCCAGACTGCTAACTAAGCCTAATTTAAGATAGCTTATATACTAACAGCTATTTCCTATTTTTCTATTTTGTAGTTTGACCAAATACAAACCTTCATTGGGGAAATCAAATGGAAACAGATTTGGAAAGGATTAACTTTGACAAGTGGTCTAAAATTTAACAAATATTTTACTCCATAGATTTATTTTCTAATGTACTGTTTCTTGTGTTACCTTCTGTTCTCATGGCCTACATTATTCTGCACTACATTCCAGATCTGTAATGAGATATCAGAGAAAAAAGTATTAGTTGAGACAAAAGAGGAATAAAGCAGTGTAGCAAGAAGGCATGCATTTAGCTCAAAACAATCCAGTTTTCATTGATTTACAATTTATTATAGTGTGACAAAAGATCAGAAGCTTACCTTTGGTTTTTATTATAGACTTTAATAGATTAAATAACATTATCTGACTATTGAAATTCCTAATCGTTAGAAGTATTCTTTCTGGACTTTCAGAATTGAATTAGCCAAGGTAGTGATTTCTATATATGTAAATTCATATTTATCTTCAAAGCCTTGCTGTGCTAAAGTTTAATTCCTTATAGAATATACATCACATAATTGTGCAAAATAAGCTAATCTATCTTCTAAAGCCATTGCGCTTGAATTTCTTATTATTCTCTCTACTGTTTATAAGTGAAGTAAACTTTCTATTGGAACACTAGTCATTCTGCTCCTCATTTCCTTATACTCACTGCCTATAATGTGGAGTTGAAACCAAACATGGTATTTTTTAAATCTTGGAACATTTCAACTATATGCAAAAGTAAAGAGTGTAATATAATGAAGTATGTGTACACCTTGAAAGTGAAAGTCACTCAGTCATGTCCGACTCTTTGTGACCCCATGGACTATACAGACTGTGGAATTCTCTAGGCCAGAATACTGGAGTGGATAGTCTTTCTCTTCTCCATGGGATCTTCCCAACCCAGGGATTGAACCCAGGTTTCCCATATTGCAGGCAAATCCTTTACCAACTGAGCTATTAAGGAAGCCCATGTACACCTTATCCAGCTCCAATCATTTATTATTAAGCTTAGCCAATCCTATGCCACCTGAATTCCACTCTTCAGCTCCTTGGATTATTTTGAAGCAAATCTCAACCATCATATCAATTTATCCACAAAATTTTCAATATGCATCATTTAATAAAGGGACTCTTTTTGTAAGTAAAAAAAAAATAGTTGATTCCATTATCACAGCTGAACGAAAAGCAGTAAATTACTTGATATCAGATAGGCAATTGATCCATGTCTTGTCAGAACTCTCTACCGTAACCCGTCCATCTTGATTGGCCCTGCATGGCATGGCTCATACTTTCATTGAGTTACACAAGGCTGTGTGATCCATGTGGTAAGGTTTGTTCAGTTCAGTTCAGTCACTCAGTCGTGTCTGACTCTTTGCAACCCCATGAATCACAGCACGCCAGGCTTCCCTGTCCATCACCAACTCCCGGAGATTACTCAAACTCATGTCCATCGAGTTGGTGGTTGGTTAGTTTTCTATAATTCTGGTTTTTGTTCTGGAGGCTATGAGATTTAGTTCTTGTTTCTTCTGTCTGCCCTCTGATGGATGAAGATAAGAGACTTGTGTAAGCTTCCTGATTGGAGGGACTGGCTGTTGGGAAAACTGGGTCTGCTCTAGTGGGAACGGCCAAGCTCAGTAAATCTTTAATCCAATTTTCTGCTGATGTGCAGGGCTGTGTTCCTTCCCTGTTAGTTGTTTGGCCTGAGGTAGCCCAGTCCTGGCTTCCACAGGCTCTATGGTAGGGCTACTGGTGACTTTCAAAGGGACTAATCTCAACACATTCCTCCCAGGACTGTTCCTGTCACTGTCCCTGTCCATATAGCAGGCCACTGCTAACCCACCCCTCTGCCAGAGATCCTCAAACACTCAGGCAGGTTGGGCTCAGTCTTTTGTGAGGTACATTCTCCTTTCCCTGGGTCTTGATGTGTATAAGGTTTTGTTTATGCCCTCAAATAATCTGTTTCCTTCAGTCCTATGGAGGTTCTGTAATCAAATCCCACTGTCCTTCAAAGTCAGGATTCCTGGGGATTCCCAGTCCCTTTGCTGTATTCCCAGGTTGGGAAGTCTGATGTGGGGCCTAGAACCTACTCAACAGTGTAAGAACTTCTTTGGTATTATTGTCCTCCAGTTGTGGGTCACATATGCAGTGGGTATGGGATTTGATTTTACCATGATTGTGCCCCTCCTACTGTCTCCTTGCAGCTTCTCCTTTGTCCTTGAACGTGGGGTGTCTTTTTCTGGTGGGTTCCAATATCATCCTGTTGATGGGTGTTGATCAGCTAGTTGCGATTTTGGTGTTCTAACAGGAGAAGGTGAACACAAATTCAATTAGAGCTACCAAGGGACTATTTCATAAATATATGGGGACAATAAAAGGCAGACATGGCAAGCACCTAACAGAAGGAGAAGAGATTAAGAAAAAGTGGCAAGAATACACAGAAGAACTATACAAAAAAGGCCTTAATGACCTAGATAACCATAATAGTGCGGTCACTTACCTAGAGCCAGATACCCTGGAGTGTGAAGTCAAGTGGGTCTTAGGAAGAACTTGTATGAACAAAACTAGTGAAGATGATGAAATTTCAGCTGAATTATTTTCAATCCTAAAGGGTTAGGGTTAGGGTTTTAACAGGTGATGCTGCACTCAATATGCCAGCAAATTTGGAAAACTCAGCAATGTCCACAGGACTGGAAAATGTTAGTTTTAATTTCAATCCCAAAGAAAGGCAATGCCAATGAATTTTCAAACTTCTGTACAATTGTGTTCATTGCACATGCTAGCAAATTAATGCTCATGATCCTTCAAGCTAGGCTTCAATAGTATTTGAACTGAGAAATTTCAGATGTACAAGCTAGATTTAGAAAAGGCTGAGGAACCAGAGATCAAATTGCCCAAATTCATTGCATCATAGAAAATGTAAGGGAATTAAAAAAAAATCTACTTCTGCTTCATTTTCTACACTAAAGCCTTTGGCTATGTGGATGACAACAAACTGGAAAATTCTTAAAAAGATTGAAGTATCAGATCATCTTACCTTAGGAACCTATATTCACAACAAGAAGCAACAGAACAGGACATGGAATGGCTGACTGGCTCAAAATTGGGAAAGAAGTTTGTCAAGACTGTATATTGTCACCCTGCTTATTTATCTTATTATACAGAGTACATCATGTTAAATGCCAGGCTTGATGAATCACAAGCTGGGATCAAGATAACCAGGAGAAATATAAATAATGTCAGATATGCAGATGACATCACCCTAATGACAGAAAGTGAAGAGAAACTAAAGAGCCTCTTGATGAAGGTGAAAGAGGAGAGTGAAAAACCTGGCTTAAAACTCAAATTAAAAAAAAAAAAATTAAGATCATGATATCCGGTCACATCATTTCATGGCCAATACATAGGGAAAAAGTGGAAACAGAGACAGATTTTATTTTCTTTGGCTCCAAAATCACTGTGGATGTTGACTGCAGTCATGAAATTAAAAGACACTTGCTTCTTGGAAGAAAAGCTATGACAAACCTAGACAGCATATTAAAAGTCAGAGACATCACTTTGCTGACAAAGGTCCTTACAGTCAAAGCTATGGTTTTTCCAGTAGTCATGTACAGATGTGAGAGTTGGATCATAAAGCAGGCAGAGAGCCAAAGAACTGATGTTTTCAAATTCTGGTACTGAGAAGACTCTTGAGAGTCTCTTGGACAGCAAGGATTTCAACCTAGTCAATCCCAAAGGAAATCAACCCTGAATATTCACTGGAAAGACTGATGCTGAAGCTGAAGTTCTAATGCTTCGGCCACCTGATGCAAAGAGTTGACTCACTCAAAAATATCCTGATGCTGGGAAAGATTGAGGGCAGGAAGAGAAGGGGGTGATAGGATAAGATGGTTGGATGGCACCACTGACTCAATGGACATGAGTTTGAGCAGACTTTATAAGATAGTGATGGGCAGGGAAACCTGGCATGGTGCAGTCCATCAGGTTGTAAAGCGCCAGGCTCAACTGAGCACACATACACACTTAAATGTCTTTTATTCTGGAAAATTCCCTTTCCACCATTTTTCCCCCTTGTTGTGTACTTTTTGAAGAAATCTTTTTTTTTTTTTTTTTTTTTGTCTCATAGAACTCCTTACATCCTGGATTTTACTGACTTCAGCTCTCTAGTATTTGAAATGGAGAAGGAAATGGCAAACCACTCCAGTATTCTTGCCTGGAGAATCCTGTGGACTGAGGAGCCTGGTGGGCTGCTGTCCATGGGGTCACACAGAGTTGGACACAACTGAAGTGACTTAGCAGCAGCAGCAGTAGTATTTGAAAAACAAACAAACATGTCTCTCTATCCCCTCTAATGCTTAAATCAAGAGTTTAATCTAGAAGCTGAATCAGATTCAGGATTATTTAGCTTTGTTTGTTTGTTAACACAACTTAATGGGTGATATTTTAAACTTCCCATTGTATCACATTGGAAAGTGTGTGATATCTTATTTCTCCTTTAGTCATGTTAGGATTCATCATTGAAGTCAGGTATTGCTTGTTGATCACTGAATTATGAGATTTCTCTCAGCTTTGCATTATATTATTAGGAAAAGCAAATTGGTAATATTCTGAGTTTCTAATGACTTCATTTATTAATTCGGATTATTTCAAAAATGTTTTAAGAAATTCTTTTGATGTAAAATTTTCCTATCAATTGAATGATTGTTTTGACATAAAATTTTATCAAACAAAGCTCGGGTAAATGCTTGATTTCTCTTTTTTCACTATTCTTTATAAGATTGAATTAGTTTTTTTTTTTTTTTTTTTTTTGCATCATTGAAAGATGATCAATTAGTTTTTAAAAGACAATTATTTTAAAACCTCATATTTTTACCTTCATGAGTCCCTTGGACTGCAAGGAGATCCAACCAGTCCATCCTAAAGGAGATCAGTCCTAAACATTCATTGAAAGGACTGATACTGAAGCTGAAGCTCCAATACTTTGGCCGCCTGATGCAAAGCACTGACTCATTGGAAAAGTCTCTGATGCTGGGAGATTGAAGGCAGGAGGAGAAGGGGACAACGGAAGATGAGATCGATAGTTGGCATCACCAACTCAATGGACATGAGTTTGAGTAAGCTCCAGGAGTTGGTGGTGGACAGGGAAGCCTGGCATGTTGCAGTTCACAAGGTCACAAAAAGTTGAACACAACTGAGCAACTGAAATCAACTGAACTAATAGAAACGGCAATTGTTTCCCATCATGTTTGAAAGTTGGGCACTGTTTCCTCTAATCAGGTGGTACTTCCCTGGACTTTGGTAATGTCTTGGGCATGCATGATCATTATAAATCTAGATACTCAAGAGACAGGGTCCCTACATATGTATGTAATTCTTTCTTTATGAAGCTCTCTTCTCTCCTGTACTTTATTCTCTAGAATTTAGACATTTTGGTGGAAATTATCCATCCTAGTATCCCAGTCTCAGGAAGGCCACTGGGGTCTGCTTGAGTTGTACTTCACTGCATATGATCTGGAAACTCACTGAAGGCAGTAAACTTAAACATTTGTAAGGATCACCTTGTTTTCTGTCTTCCAGTAATCACTACCATCCCCTGATATCCAGTCTTTTGTTTATCTTTTTGTTATTTCAGTTCAATTCAGTTCAGTTCAGTCTCTCAGTCATGTCTGACTCTTTGTGACCCCGTGAATTGCAGCACACCAGTCCTCCCTGTCCATCACCAACTCCCAGAGTCCACCCAAACCCATGTCCATTGTGTCAGTGATGCCATCCAAGCATCTCATCCTCTGTCGTCCCCTTCTCGTCCTGCCCACAATCCCTCCCAGCATCAGGGTCTTCTCAAATGAGTCAACACTTCTCATCAGATGGCCAAAGTATTGGAGTTTCAGTCTCAACATCAGTCCTTCCAATGAACACCCAGGACTGATCTCCTTTGGGATGGACTGGTTAGATCTCCTTGCAGTCCAAGGGACTCTCAAGAGTCTTCTCCAACACCACAGTTCAAAATCATCAATTCTTCGCTGCTCAGCTTTTTTTTTATAGTCCAACTGTCACATCCATACATGACCACTGGAAAAACCATAGCCTTGACTAGACAGACATTTGTTGGCAAAGTAATTTCTCTGCTTTTTATTGTGCTATCTAGGTTGGTCATAACTTTCCTTCCAAGGAGTAAGCATCTTTTAATTTCATGGCTGCAATCACTATCTGCAGTGATTTTGGAGCCCAGAAAAATAAAGTCAGCCACTCTTTCCACTGTTTCCCCATCTATTTGACATGAAGTGATGGGACTGGATGCCATGATCTTAGTTTTCCGAATGTTAAGCTTTAAGCCAACTTTTTCACTCTCCTCTTTCACTTTCATCAAGAGGCTCTTTAGTTCTTTTTCACTTTCTGCCATAAGGGTAGTGTCATCTGCATATCTGAGGTTATTGATATTTCTCCCGGCAATCTTGATTCCAGCTTATGCTTCCCCCAGCCCAGTGTTATTTCAGGCAAGAGGATAAATCCATTCCTTAATCTTTGTTAGAATATAAAGTCTGTTTAATTAAAACTTTTTAATTATGAAATCATGGATTTAAACATATTTGGTGTGTATTCATTTAAGATGATAATGTTAATGGTCAACTTTTCCCATTTTGGTTAGTGAGAACCCCTTCAAATTTGCTTTTGAAAGACCCTAGGAGTCCTTTGTGTTTTCGTTGCTTTTTTGTCAATATGATGTTTCAGACTAATTTTGTGTATTTTTTTTGCATTAAATCACTAATTTCTCAAAGGACCCATGAGTGCTATTTTGAGGAGGAGAAAGGAAGGAATGACCCAGGCCTGGGATACTGAGAATGCCCCAAGGAGAACATATTAAAGGCTAAAAATTGCTAGAGACTAATTGGAACATACCCAGAGAATAATCAGTATTTCAATAAGCAAACCTCAGACATATGATCCCTTTTTGGATTCTTCTCACTGTCTTCTCCCCACTGCCCTCACCACACTCACATTCACTCATTCACATAAAAAGACAAAGTAAATCTTTCATATTGGTTGCTATGGAACACTGGGAGCAATTGAAATTAATATCAAATATGGGCAAATCTGAGATTAAATGGCCATTTAATTTTCATTTCATAGAAGACACTCCTAGTTACTTCTTCCATGATCAGTTTTCTAATATAGGTGCTCTTGGAAAATTCCATAAAAGATACAAAGCTAAAAGCAGATTAACATTCTGAGGCTCTAAGTTAATTTCTCAAAATTTAATATTTTGGAAAAAGAGAACATGCAGGAGTAAAATCCATGGATGATTAATTAAAACTCTTATGTCTTTTTATCTTTTTAATGTATTTATTTTAATTGGAGGCTAATTACTTTACAATATTGTAGTGATTTTTGCCATACATTGAGATGAATCAGCCATGTGTGTACATGTGTTCCCCATCCTGAACCCCCCTCCCACCTCCCTCTGCATTTCATCCCTCTGGGTCATCCCAGTGCACCAGCCCTGAGCACCTTGTCTCATGCAGCGAACCTGGACTGGCGATCTGTTTCACGTATGATAGTGTACATGTTTCAATGCTATTCTCTCAGATCATCCCACCCTCGCCTTCTCCCACAGAGTCCAAAAGACTGTTCTACACATCTGTGTCTCTTGTGCTGTCTCACATGTAGGTTTATCATTACCATCTTTCTAAATTCCATATATATGTGTTAGTATAATGTATTGGTGTTTTTCTTTCTGGCTTACTTCACTCTGTATAATAGGCTCCAGTTTCATCCACCTCATGAGAACTGATTCAAATGCATTATTTGTAATGGCTGAGTAATATTCCATGGTGTATATGTACTACAGCTTTCTTATCCATTTGTCTGCTGATGGACATCTAGGTTGCTTCCATGTCCTTGCTATTATAAGCAGTGCTGCAGTGAATATTGGGGCACATGTGTCTCTCTCAATTCTGGTTTCCTCAGTGTGTATGCCCAACAGTGGGATTGCTGGGTCATATGGCAGTTCTATTTCTAGTTTTTTTTTTTTTTTTTTTTTTTTAAGGAATCTCCACACTGTTCTCCATAGTGGCTATACTAGTTTGCATTCCCACCAACACTGTAAGAGGGTTCCCTTTTCTCCACACCCTCTCCAGTATTTATTGTTTGTAGATTTTTGGACAGCAGCCATTCTGACTGGCGTGAGATGGTACCTCATTGTGGTTTTGATTTGCATTTCTCTGATAATGAGTGATGTTGAGCATCTTTTCATGTGTTTCTTAACCATCTGTATCTTCTTTGGAGAAATGTCTGTTTAGTGTTTTGGCCCATTTTTTTTATTGGGTCATTTATTTTTCTGGAATGGAGCTGCAGGTGTTGTTTGTATATTTTTGAGATTAATTCTTTGTCACTTGCTTCATTTGCTATTATTTTCTCCCATTCTGAAGGCTGTCTTTTCACTTTGCTTATAGTTTCCTTGGTTGTGCAAAAGCTTTTAAGTTTAATTAGGTCCCACTTTGCTTTTATTTCCATTACTTTGGGAGGTGGGTCATAGAGGATCCTGCTGTGATTTATGTCGGAGAGTGTTTTGCCGATGTTTTCATCTAGGAGTTTTATAGTTTCTGGTCTTACATTTAGATCTTTAATTCATTTTGAGTTTATTTTTGTGTATGGTGTTAGAAAGTGTTCTAGTTTCATTCTTTTACAAGTGGTTGACCGGTTTTCTCAGCACCACTTGTTCAAATTCTGATTTTTAAATACTACTTTCAACTTACATATTCAGCAAAAGTTATCATAGCCAGTAAAAAGAAACTGACTTATCTCATTTTACTTCTTTTCTTCTCCTAGGCTCATCATTTTAGAGTAGTTTAGAGGGCAAAAAAAGCAAGTGAAGCAAGAAAATAGTGCTGATTATTGTACAAAAGAGGTGATCATTTAATTGTTGATAATTAGCAAGTCATGCAGCCAAGTTGATAACACATTAACAGGTTTCCTCATGTGGGTGTCTGATTCTTATGCCTCATCTTACATTTGAAAGATCATTGATGTCATTACAGATATCTTTAGGTAAGTGAAAAAGCAGTTGTGACTGTTTAGTACCGAGACATTACTAATGTCCAAGAGTAACACACATTATAAATCATAAACCATTAATTAACCTTAATGTCTTTTTCATGTTCTTATTGAATTAGTCCATTATCCATCTCATCTGTATTCTATTGTATTTAAAACCATTGATCTTTATTATCCCAACATTGTAAATCAATTACATTGCAATATTTTTTTAAGCCAAAATAAAACAATTGATCTTTAGAAGATAGATCCAAAGTCCTTCCATCATACTTCCCATTGTATACTAGGGGTAAAAGTTTATGACAAATGAGGAATAGTCTGTAAACTAGATTGTAGCTTATGTTCACCCATATTTAGGCAGTCCTGATAAAAGAAATATTGATTTAGAATTACAATTAAGATTTTAAATCAAAATGAGAATTCTTTGAGCATAATCCAGTCATCCTAGTATGAATAAAAATATAACCATATTTTGCACAAATTATTTTACAACAGTAAAAAAAATATATTCAATGTAAAATTATAGGAAATAAAAAACAATAATAAAATATTAAGTTAAAATTACACAAAAAGCCTCTACCACAAGATGACTACTGCTTGCATATTGGAGAATATCTTTGCATACATTTCTCATGGAAATACAATCAGGTGTTTTGTTTTCCAAAAATGGCACCCTGTTCATATTGTTCTGAAATGGTTTTGGTCTTTTAGGTAAAAAATAGAAGTCATTTGTGCCCATGATTAAAAATTCAAATAGTATAGTAAGACAAAAAATGAAAATTAGAAGTCAACCTTGGCTTGCTCTGCAGACATAGCCATTAATATTTTAAAAATATTTTAAAATATTGTATATATATATATATATATATATATATATATATATCAGCATATACACCCAAATACATGTGTATGTTATTCATGAGAATGGGATAATGGCAAACCTACTGCTATGTACCTTACTTTTATAATTAGTAATATTATTCATCATTGTGGAGATAATTTCCTATCAGCACATAGGTATTTTCCTTAGTCACTTCTCATCCTCGCAAACTAGTCATATACATTCATTTTCATTATATATAATAAGAGAAGAAAAACATAAAAACTCATGGAAAAATAGTTTAAACTCCTTAAATGATCAAAAAATATTCTCTATTGAATAGTCTTTATCTTACTCTCCCCTTATTTCATTTATTTTACTCTTCATACTGTAGTACTTTTAGTCTTTGTGCATTCATGCATGCAAAGTCACCACAGTCGTGTCTGACTCTGAGACCCCATGGGCTGTAGCCCACCAGGTTCCTCTGTCCATTGGATTCTTGTGATCCTCCAGTCAAGAATACTGAAGTGGGTTGACACGCTCTTCTTCAGGGGATCTTCCCCACTCAGGGGTTGAATCTGCTTCTCCTGTGTCTTCTGCATTGGCTGGCAGGTTCTTTACCGCTAGAGCCACCTGGGAAGCTCCTCTTTGTGCATGCATATACTTAATAATGGGCTTCCCAGGTGGTGCTAGGTAAAGAACCCTCCTGTCAATGCAGGAGATTTAAGAGATAAGGGTTTGATCCCTGAGTCGGGAAGATCCCCTGGAGGAGGGCATGGAAATCCACTCCAGTATTCTTGCCTGGATAATCCCATGAACAGAAGAGCCTGACAGGCTACAGTCCAAAGAGTTGCAAAGAGTTGGTCACGACTGAAGCAACTTAGCATGCACACACATATACCCAGTAATAAGTTTATCTTTTCTTTTTATATGTATCTAGCTATCTATCTTTATATCTGTCTACACTCACATCTACACCTATATACACCCACAGAATTCCAGAACTATAGAATGTACCATTCTTGTCACATAGGAAGAAAACTTTTAGTGTGAGCCCAAATAAAGGTTGTTTTATTTTTTTGTTTGGACTTGATTTAATGATGATTCTTATATCAGGTAGACAATAGAGTTTTCCTCAGGTAGAGGAAATGTGTGTGTGTGTGTGTGTGTGTGTGTGTGTGTGTGTGTGTCTTGAGAGTGGAGGAGAATAAGAGAGACTTCAGGATGCATACAGACCCAATATTTTGTTTGTCACAAGGCTTAATGATTGGATCTATCCACGTATTTTGTAAGTGATGAATGATTTTATTCCCAGTAGTATATCACATATATCCTTGTGAATGTAAAAGAAGTTGTAATCACTCCAATCTCAATTACTCTTCACTGAGCCCTCTCAAACGTTAGATATTTCTAGATCATTATAACTGAACCATGTCTATATCTAAATGTCATATGCATCACTGGTGTAATGACCTGAAGAGAAAGAATCAATGGCTGACTGCATCAAGAAACCAATAGGAATAAGGAAAAGAATTGAGTTTCAGACTGTATTTCTGTTCCTCAGTTTCAGACTTTGTGTATTATATCTAATGATGAATGTCCAGAGCTCTCATCAGAACCCAAAGCACTCAGAAAAGAGTTGTTGAACATAGTTGTAGGCATATTCTGTATTAAGGTCATCATCTAACTCCTGAGAGTTTTGAGCCAGGTGCTTCCGGAAGGGCTTACCCTCTTTACTCTTGTTCTAATAATTCCTGTGCTAGTTAACTTCTCCCTGATGCCATTTTTTACTTTATCCTTATCCAAATTTTTATCTCATTCATACTGTCAGGATCTGACTCAGTGACTTCTTAGGGTTCCTCAGTTCCATAAGTTCTGGATTTTCAGGCATTACTTGAAAACAAGCCTCTGCAAATTCTGTATTTGGGTCATTAACAGGTTCATCGACTTTCCTGGTGACTCAGACGGTTAAAGCATCTGCCTACAATGTGGGAGACCTGGGTTCAATCCCTGGGTTGGGAAGATACCCCTGGAGAAGGAAATAGCAATCCACTCCAGTACTCTTGCCTGGAAAATCACATGGATGAACGGAGGAGCCTGGTAGGCTACAGTCCACAGGGTCACAAAGAGTTGGACATGACTGAGAGACTTCACTTCTTAAACAGGTTCATCATTGTCATTACAGCTCAAACAGTGGGACTGGTCCCCCTCTTATCTCTAAAATAGCTGTTGCATGTTCATACTTGTTCATTTCCATCAATATTGAGTTTTCAATGTGAATTTGTCAGACTCTATTCAACATATTAAAATATTTTCCGGAAGTCTTTCTGCTGCTGCACTGCTTGACATTTTAGATAGACTCTAGTTAAAGGCCATTCATTCTTACTCTTTAGATCAATCCATAAAGTCATGCAACTCTGGGATTGGAAGTTAGAATTTCTTGTCCATGTACAAGGGCAATTGTGAAGGTATTCATTGTATGAGAGGCTTTCAGAGATCAAGAACTTGAAGTATGTGTACTTCCAATGATAAAATGAAGCTTTATATTTTCAATGCAGTGAAATGTTAGAGTACAATATCTTGGAATTATGACTTTCTGGCAAGCTCTGTAAAGTGAGAGAGAGTCACATTTAAGCTGTAACTTTTTAGATGAAGAGTAAGAACACTTCAAAGTCAGTTAAATTAGTGAATGGCAAAGCACTTGTCAATCCATTTCTTTTAGGAAAATTCTAGTTGCTTTGCCCAAAAGAAAAGATTCAGAGGACTTTACATTTATTGAGGAGACAACAGGGAATGTCAGGGAAGAGCTCATTAAATTGTTCTACTTGGGAAATGGTCACTCCACTTACTTTACATATGATATAGTACTGAACCTCAAATTCCAAATTAGTGACATCAATATTCTCAGATACCAGAAATATCTGATGAATTTTCTACCAGTTATGGATTTAATTTTTCAAATTTTATTTTTGTGTCTTAAGTTGTTCTAAGAACTGAATAAAAAACCCATGTGTATCGAGGTATTTATAAATTATGCAATGTCTAGGATTGGCTTTAAATAAGTTCCCCTGAAAAAGGGAAGCAAAGATGTAACAAGATTGGACAGGAGTTGATAAATGTTGAACCTGAGTGTTGGATGTGAACTGATTCATTGTAATTGTGGCTCTATTTCTATGTGTATTTGAAAATTTCCATAATAAAAATTTTAAAAATATTAAGCATTATTCTGTATATAGCTAGAGAATCTCTGGCAGCAACTGAAGCCACATGCTTAACCTTCTGAAGTAAACCTTTCTTAATTTCAGAGCTACAGACACCCTTCTTGATAAGCAAGAGTGCAAAAGTTTGATAAGGGCATTGAGTGGGATTTTCTTCCATGAAATGTCTTGCTTAGGTAAATCATTAGAACATGACTAAAATGAAAACAGAGACTAAATTAGCATCCATAAACCTGACATTTCCAAAGCCAGTCTTGAAACTGTTGCTGTAGGTGAGTGGAAGGGGTCCCCCTGGCTTATTCCACTCAATGTGATCCTGGTTCTACTTTTGTTTGGTTTTGTTTATAAACATGGAAAAGACCTGGATGAAAGTGAAACCCTAACCATATTTGTGGAAGAGTGAGCAGAGGTGATCTGGCTAGAAATACCAGTTATACCTAGGTTAGAATTTTCCTAAAAATGTTTCCTTTGTGGTCCTGCTACCAGAAAAGAATGAGAACTACTAAGGCCTGAAGTATTTTCTTCAGTATATTTCAGACCCTACTGTTTCTGTTACTCTTTCAATATTTTCCAGGAGGAGAGGGTCTGTCTTACTACTAAGATTTGATAATACATCATTCTCTTTTGAATAATCTTTGTTCATATCTGAAGCAGATATGGATTTTTAATAGCCCTCAGTGGTGTTGATGCTGTGACTTTGTTTTAAATCTATTGTTTTAATAGATTGTCCCAGGCATTTCTTTTGTAACCTTTGAGAGTACTCTCATTAAATTACCAGGAATCTTTCGTTAGTCTCCAAACTTGCTGCTTTTTAAGGAACTTGCTTATCCACTTTTTGTTTTCTTTCTGTGATGTTTTAACTATCTTGAACAGTTCCAATGCTAAAATATACCATTGATATCATTCCATAGATGTGTGAAGATTATTTTGATGGACCACATCTAGAAGTAATCCCCTTTGATCTGCAACCTTATATTTTGTCAATAGTCAGGAGACTGTTCTTACAGAGTTAACATCAAGTGACTTTGATTTGCTCCGTCAGGCCATACAAACAAAAATGTTAATCTTACTGCTTAGCTGAAATATCCTTGGAATTCCTCCAGTTTTGTAGTGAACCACCAAGTTGGCTTATTCTATTTTCCACAAATTGAAAAGTTTTTCCTTTCTGTTTTTTTTTTCTATTTAGTGAAACAAGCCTAGATGCTACAAACTCAGAGAAGGTCATATATTTAGAAGAATTATCCTTTTAAAAATGTGTGTGTGTGTGTGTGTGTGTGTGTGTGTGTGTGTGTGTGTGTGCATGCTGTTAGACTCTTTCCAGGACCATGGACTATAGACTGCCAGGCTCCTCTGTCCATGGAATTTTCCAGGCAAGAATACTAGAGTGGGGTGCCATTTCCTACTCCAGGTGATCTTCCTGACCCAGGGATTGAACCACATCTCTTGAGTCTCCTGAATTGGCAGGCAGATTCTTTGCCACTAGTGTCACCTGGGAAGCTCTTTTTAGGCAAATAATAATATACAACTTCACCAGAAGATTTTGATGCTAGGGGAAAAAAGGACTAGAAGATTGATTACTTTTGCTTCCTTCACCCCCACTAGGGGCAAGTGTTTGGGAAGCTACCTCTAACTTCCAAGTTTTTCTCTTTTATGGTTTATGAACTTATTACATAGTTCACTAATTTTAAATGCATAATTTGATTAATTTTGGTAATTGTATACAAATGTATAGCTACCATGATGATTATACATTTGTATAAAATTCCATGATGATTTTTTAATTGAAAATGAAAAAGAAGGAAAGAAGAAAATGAAAATAAAATAGTAAGCATTATTTAATAGACTTGATAGATTTGCTCAGACATCGCAATTATTTCATAAGGCTTATAATTCAAGAGAATTGAAAGTATAAACTATGTTGCTATGTTGAAATAGCTACCCATAGAATGGATCTACTTTTGATTATTGATTACATAAATAAAACCCCTTGGGAATTTTTGATCAGAGATGTTGATGTGTACCTTATGACTTTAAAAACATGTTAGAAATTGAAGATTTAAAAGTGCATAACTCACTGTAACAGTTTTGGTCATAATGAGACAATATATGAAAAAGTTAAACACATCCTGTGATGTTACTCTCCTACTTAAAGATTCTCATAGTGTTCCATTAAGCCAACAGAAGCCCATGCTTCTTACCTAGGCACTCATGCCTTCACAACTGGCTGCAACCCACATTCCAGAGTCATCTCCCTCCCCAACCCCAGCCACTCCACAGGCCAGACAGGCAGGCACTCTTAATTTTTTCCTGAACAGACCCTGACTTTCAGGCCAGTCTCTCACTAACATCCCTTCCCAATTGGAAAGCTCCTTCCCTCTCTCCAGCAGGAACGTTCTTTCTTCAAGTACAAGCCCAACCTTAGCCCCAACCCTACTCCCATCCTTGCCAAGGAGAGGTGGCCCTGCCTGCTTTCTGCTGTAAACGTCCCTGGCATAGAACCTGCTTCATTATATTTTAATAATATGTCATGACATGGGGATCTTCCCTTTTTCCCAGAATTGACTCTGAGAGCACACAGCTGGAAACTTCTCACCTTTTTAGAGCAACTCCACCCATGTGTCCACCTAAGTACTATAAAAACTTTCTGAAAGGCAAAACATAATTTCTGCAGAAACTACACCCCATTTCTCCCACTGAACCCCATCACTCCACCCCCATTTTCTGCAAGATGCAATGAGGTGGGGTTGATGATGAACTCTTATGTAAAGTGAGATAAATTTTTGCCATCTCCTCGCATTGTGAGGGGTGTCACTTGATGGGTCCCAGGCCTTAAAACCAACAGTGGGAGAACCAAGATAAGGACCCTCAGATAATCTCATGTTGCGCCACAAAGCTTGTTGGCCTAATCAGTTTTGGGAGGAAAGGGAGAGGAGACTTGGGCCTTAGGTTGAGATAAAGAGAAGGATCAAGGTCACCTCATTTTCTTGTTTTATTGGAGGATAACTGCTTTACAATATTGTGTTGGCTTCTGCAGTACAACAATGTGAATCAGCCATGACAACTGAAAGTCCCTCAGTCATGTCCAGCTCTTTGCAATCCCATGGACTATACAATCCATGAAATTCTCCTGGCTAGAATACTGCAATGGGAAGCCTTTCCCTTCTCCAGGGGATCTTCCCAACTCAGGGATCGAACTCAGGTCTCCCACATTGAAGGCAGATTCTTTACCAGCTGAGCCATAGTTATACATACATCCCCAACCTTTTGATCCTTCCCTCAACCCGCCTCCACCCCCACCCTCATCCCACCCCTCTAGGTCTTCATGGAGCATCAAAGTAAGCTCCCTGTGTGCGACCACCTCCTTTAATTATAGCTCCTAAAAACTACAGCTGGGCTGGGGGCCCCAGAGCTGGGGATCTTAAAGGTAAAGGGATGGGAATAGTGTGGTGGGGGTGGGGTGCTGCCCATTGGGGATGGAATAAGGCAGCGGAAAATATGCAGTTAGATCCCTCTTGGACCAACCAATGTCAAGGAGACTGTTGGAGTCCTGCCCCACTGGGACCTGACAGGGCCTCCATTCACTCATTCAGGACCTTCTGGACAGTGAGGTAACTCAAGGGTGCCAGTCCCCATGTTACTCTGGATATCAGCAACTAGAGCAACGAGGAAGACCCGCCACAGTCAGTCGTTGGATAAGACCATTTCCCTCTCACAACTCCAAGCCCAGAAGAGCAGGAGCAAGAAGTGTAGGGGGTCCGGGAAAGGAAATATCCCCAGGAGTCACCTGAGGACACTGTGGAGCTGGGGGAGGGTGACTGGAGCCTGTGAGAGAGAAAATGAGTTTGCTGCAAAATTACACTTTTGTAGATGTTTACAGTGAATAGTTTAAAAGCAATTTAAAGCCTATGTATTTCCAAAGTATACCCACATATATTTTGGTTGGTTTTATTGTGAGAAAATGTTGAACACATAACTGCAATAAACAATTTTTTTTTGAAGGGCTCATCTGCTCCAGATGAAGGTATCTAAATTTATCTTTTAATTTATGGCATCAATTGATTCACAATTTTGCATTAATTTCTGCTGTACAGAAAAGTGATTTGTACAGCAGAAATTAATGCAACATTGTATATATATATATATATATATATAGGCACTCTTTCATATTATTTTTTATTATGGCCTATCATAGATATTAAATATAGTTCTCTGTGCTATATGGTGAAAACTTATTTTTTTATCCATTCTATATATACTAGTTTGCATCTGCTAATCCCAAACTCTTAATCCATCCCTCTCCCACTTCTCTCCCCTTTGGAAACCACAAGTCTGTGCTCTATGTCTGTAAGTCTATTTCTGTTTTGTAGATAAGTTCATTTGTGTCACATTTTAGATTCCACATATAAGTGATATCATATGGTATTTGTATTTCTCTTTCTGATTTATTTCACTTAGTATGATAATCTTAGGTCTATCCATGTTGCTGAAAATGACATTATTTCATTTTTATGACTGAGTAGTATTCCACTTTATATAGGTACCACATCTTCTTTATCCATTCATCTGTCAATGGACATTCAGTTTGTTTCCATATCTTGGATATTGTGAATAGTGCTGCTCTGAATATAGGGATGCATGTATTTCTTGAATTATAGTTTTGTCTGGATATATGTCCAAGAGTGAGAATGTGGGCTTTCCAGATAGCTCTAGTGGTAAGGACTCCACTTGTCAATGCAGTAGACACAAGAGTTTCACATTCAATCCCTTGGTCCGGAAGATCATCTAGAGTAGGAAATGGCAACCAGCCCCAGTATTCTTGCCTGGAAAATTCCATGGACAGAGAAACCTGGTGGACTACAGTCTATGGGGCTGCAAAGAGTTGGTCATGGACATGACTGAGCAACTTGAGCACACCATGATGAATGGGCTTCCCAGATGGCACTAGTGGTAAAGAAAATGCCTGCCAATGAAAGAGACATTAGAGATGCAGGTTTGAACCCTGCTTCAGGAAGATCACCCGGAGGAGGGCATTGCAACCCACTCCAGTATTCTTGTCTGGAGAATCCCATGAACAGAGGAGGCTGGTGGGCTATGGTCCATAGGGTCCCAGAGAGTCAGACACAGCAAGCAGCTTAGCATGCATGCACCATGATGATTAGGCTACAGAACTTTCCCTTCATCCTAGGAAGTTTCCAGTTCCTTCTTTTAACTTCTACATCCAATTCTGCTACATCCTCCCCCACTCCCACCCCAAGAAGCCACTCTCTTTTCTGTCATGTAGTTTTGCCCTCTATAGGATTTCATATAAATGTAATAGCAGTCTTTTGTGTTTGACTTCTTTCACTTTGTGTATTGATTTTGATATTCATCAATGTTGTTTTGACTACTGACATTTTGCTTTATTTTTTGTTACTGAGTAGTATTCTGTGGTATGAACATACCACAATTTGTTTATCTATTCAATGGTTGAGGGTCATTTGAGTAGCTTCCACTTTTTGACTATTATGAGTAATGCTGCTATAAACAGTCACATTTGGGTTGTTGTGTGGACATAGTTTTCATTTGCCTTGGTAAAGACCAAGGAAGGGAATTGCTGGCTATGTGCTTAACTTAATGGGCTTCCCAGGTGGCACTAGTGGTAAAGAATCCACCTGCCAATGCAGGAGATATTTGATCCCTAGGTGGGGAAGATCCCCTGGAGGAGGGCATGACAACCCGCTCCAGTATTCTTGCCTGGAGAATCTCATGGACAGAGGAGTCGACTACAGGGCTACAGTCCATAGGGTCGCACAGAGTTGGACACAACTGAAGCAACTTAGCACGCATGCATGCTTAACTTTATAAAGTATTGCCACACTATTTTCCATAGTGGTTGTAGAGTTTTCCATTTCCAGCAGTAACGCATGATTCCAGTTTCTCCACATTTTCACCAAAAGTTGATATTTGCAGTCTTTAATTGTAGGCATTCTAGTAAGTGGGTAAATATATCTCATTGGGGTTTTAATTTGCATTTCAATATGACTAGTGATTTTGGACATTTTCCCGTGTGCTCATCGGTTACTGATATACTTTCTTTTTTGAAAGCTCCTGTTTAAATCTTTTGCTTATTTTTAATTGGATTATTTGCCTTCTTATTTCTGATGTTTTCATAACTGCATTAGCATTCCATTATACAGAATCAGTTTTCTTTTTACTATTGTAAGCAAGACTTCGATTATTGAATTACCTTTATATTTTGGCAGACACTGCCAAATTGCTTTTTTAAAAAAAACCTACTAATTTTCTTGTTTTTCTTTCATGGACCAGGCTATTTTTGCAATAATCATGTGTATTTCTTTCCCTAATAATATATCATGAAGTTTCAGTTTTATATATATATATATATACATATATATATATATACACACACATAAAACTATATATATAATTATATATATATAAAACTATATATAATTATATATATAATAAATTTTGATGGATACATAATCTTTCATTGTAAAGACATAGTATAACTTATTTAACCAGTTCCTCTTTTTCACTTTTACGATGTTAGAAGAGCATCTTGGCTCATACATAATTTTCACCCTTATCTAGATAATTTTTTATGATAAATGCCTTTTGATATGTGTTTTCAAAGCTCTGTAAACAGAGATTGGGTAGTTTCACTTTTTATTACAGAAAATTTTCAACATATATAAGAGGAAGTAGAAAAATATGAAAACCTTCTTACCCTATGCAACTTTCCTTGCAATAATTATGGACATACTGGTAATCTGGTTTCACCATTTCTGCCTTGTTTCACCATTACACACTTTCGATCCTCTGCCACAAATGGATTATTTTAAAGCAAATCCCAAACATTGTATTATTTAATCTATAAATACTTCAATTTTTTTCCAAAAAATGAAAATTCTTAGAAATGTATTCAACTGCAAAACTATTATCATGGGTTCAAAAAAACTATGAAAATTCTTAGAAATGTATTCAACTGCAAAACTATTATCATGGGTTCAAAAAAACTAACAGTGATTCCTTATTTTATCAACTATCTTGGCAGTGTTCATATTTTCCCAAATTTTTCTTAGGTGTCTCTTAAAACACATACAGGCTCTTTGAGGGATAGAGAGATGGCATACATATTGCATCTGCTTGATGTTCTCTTGACTTTCTTTGAAACCATGAATTCTTCCTTGATATCCCCACCTCCTCTGTATAATTTATCTGACAAAGAAACTAATTTGTTTGCCCTGCGGAATTTCTCACAAGCTTACCAATTTGACTTTTTGTGTGTGTGTGTGTTGTACTATAACTATTTTATAATATTGTGTTAGTTTCTGCTGTACAACATCATGAATCAGCTGCATGTATACATATATCCCTTCCCTATTGAGCCTCCCTCCCAACCCCCAGGTCACCACAGAGCACCAGGTTGGGCATATATATGTCAATACTACAGTCTCAATTTGCCCCACCTTCTCCTTTCCCTAAGCAGATTCTCTGTGTCTGTGTCTCTATTCCTGCCCTGCAAATAGGTTCATCAGTACTATTTTTGACTTGGTGTTTTTGATTTTCATTGAGGTAGAAAACATTTCCATTTATTTATTGTCACTTGTATTTTTTTTTTTCCTTCTCTCTCTCTCTCTCTCTTTTGGCTGTACTGATGGCTTGTGGCATCTTAGTTCCTCATCAGGGATCAAACCCTAGGCCTTAGCAGTGAAAGCATGGAGTCCTAACCACTGGGTTCCAAGAAATTCCCAAGGTTTCTCTCTTTGAACTGCCTGTATATGACATTTTAACATGGACATTAATGGAGATCCATCCTTTCCTCATAAATCTTTAGTGGTTTATTGTGTACAAGGTCAGAAAATCTTTCTCTTATATTTGTAAATATTCTCCTAGTTTGTTTTTAACCTTTTATGATACTGGTATATTGCAAATATTTTAACAATTCAATAAAAAATAGTGTAGTCAATTAATTAGAATCACTTCTTCATAAATATTTGCTAATAATTAACTGATCTTCATCTTAGTCTGTTTCCCCAGATTTATTCTTGGGCTTCTTTTTTTATGCATCTCACATTATCTTCACTTACTCTACCGTAGTGCTCTCTCCACACTATCCATCTGCATGGTGGTGATGGTGGTTTAGTCACTAAGTCATGTCTGACTCTTGTGACTCCTTGATTGCAGAGCTTCCCTGGTGGCTCAGAAGGTAAAATTCCTGCCTGCAATGCAGGAGACCAGGGTTTGATCCCTGGGTCAGGAAGATCCCCTGGAGAAGGAAATGACACCCCACTCCCTGGAAAATCCCATGGACAGAGGAGCCTGGTTGTTATAGTTCATAAGGTCACAAAGAGTCAGACATGACTGAGCAACTGAGCACAGCACACACAGTGACCACCTTGGCTCATGCATAAATATCCATATTTATTACTATAGCAAGTAAGCCAAAAATGAAACAGTAGTGATGGCTTATGGCAGAAAATATTTGAAATATTGATGAATAATAAGCAAATTATAGTCACCCAAGGAAGGTCCATAGTGTTGCACCAGCTTTTTACATTAGATGCTGAGCAAGACCTTTGCCCTTTGTAATATTCTTGCCAAAAGATCATGAAGTTTGGGGGAATTATAACCTCATTAGACCTGAAGATTTATTTTTTAGTAATAAGTACGCCATCTAGAAGTTAGTTTGTGTGGAAAAAAATTTCTTTTAAAACACACACAAAAAATTCTTAATAAGATTCTTTTTGATAAAACAGTAACTGGGGTGAAATTAGAGTCAGATTGTTTATGAAGGAATCCTGTTTGGCTCATTTCTTTAATGGCTTAAGAGGTATTTGAATTAATTGAACTCATACTGTAACTTTTCTTCTTTATTCAATTGTAATTATCCATAATTCAATTAAGTAAACATTATCAAAAATACTTTTTTTTTTAGCAGAAAACAAAGATATACTTGTAACTATCAAGCAAAATTGAGGACAGCTTTTTGGTTTGGTTTGGTTTGGTAAATATCTAGTTAAGATAATTTAAAAAAAAAGGTCCATGTGTAAATAAGACTAAAACTTGATAAAGCAGAAGAGTCTTAAGAAGCTTTTTAGACTTAGTTGAATTAAATTCCAACTACATGGTAATTTGGGTTTAGTGACTGAAATTTTTGAATTTCTGTCAGTTGCTTGGCCTAATTGACTTTTCCTGTCTTCTTCAGATACCCTACTTCCTGTCTCTTGGCTGCTTGGGGCCCATTTTAAAGCCTCAAATGTTCAGATCAGAACAGCATGCCTCTGGCCTCTTTACCCAAACAAAATTTACCTAATCCTCTGCTTCTGGTATCCTCAGAGATTCCATTTGAATTTTTCAAGGAATGGCAGAGGGTGGGAGTGGATTAATCCGATAAATTAGTCCCTGCTACAGTGTTAATGAGCTGGTGGGTTGTCCAATTCAAAGAAGATAATGAATGACTTTACCAAATTAAAATGTACTCAGATTCATGAAAATAATTTAAGGCAATGTGATATTCTGGTAGTGGTAAGCACTGCTTCCTCAGTCATGCTATGTAGACCCTGTTATGAATGGCTATTTTCAACTACTTAGTCTTTCATTGCTAGTCCGGTCTTTGAGCTTGTGAATCCAGAAAATATTAGCAGGAGAATTTATGGTCTATGTGAAATTCTAGATGTTCAAGCTGGATTTAGAAAAGGCAGAGGAACCAGAGATCAAATTGCTAATATCTGCTGGATCATCAAAAAAGCAAGAGAGTTCCAGAAAAACATCTATTTCTGCTTTATTGACTACACCAAAGCCTTCGACTGTGTGGATCACAATAAACTGTGGGAAATTCTGAAAGAGATGGGAATACCAGACCACCTGACCTGCCTCTTGAGAAACCTGTATGCAGGTCAGGAAGCAACAGTTAGAACTGGACATGAAACAACAGACTGGTTCCAAATAGGAAAAGGAGTAGGTCAAGGCTGTATATTCTCACCCTGCTTATTTAACTTATATGCAGAGTGCATCATGAGAAATGCTGGACTGGAAGAAGCACAAGCTGGAATCAAGACTGCCAGGAGCAACATCAATAATCTCAGATATGCAGATGAAACCACCCTTATGGCAGAAAGTGAAGAGGAACTAAAAAGCCTCTTGATGAAAGTGAAAGAGGAGAGTGAAAAAGTTGGCTTAAAGCTTAACATTCAGAAAACTAAGATCACGGCATCTGGTCCCATCACTTCATAGGAAATAGATGGGGAGTCAGTGGAAACAGTGTCAGACTTTATTTTTGGGGGCTTCAAAATCGCTGCAGATGGTGATTGCAGCCATGAAATGAAAAGACGCTTACTCCTTGGAAGGAAAGTTATGACCAACCTACATAGCATATTAAAAAGCAGAGACATTACTTTGCCAACAAAGATCCATCTGGTCAAGGCTATGGTTTTTCCAGTGGTCATGTATGGATGTGAGAGTTGGATTGTGAAGAAAGCTGAGCACCAAAGAATTGATGCTTTTGGACTGTGGTGTTGGTGAAGACTCTTGAGAGTCCCTTGGACTGTAAGGAGATCCAACCAGTCCATACTAAAGGAGATCAGTCCTGTGTGTTCATTGGAAGGACTGATGCTGAAGCTGAAACTCCAATACTTTGGCCACCTCATGCGAAGAGTTGACTCATTGGAAAAGACCCTGATGCTGGGAGAGATTGTGGGCAGGAGGAGAAGGGTACGACAGAGGATGAGATGGCTGGATGGCATCACCGACTCGACGGGCATGAGTTTGAGTAAGCTCCAAGAGTTGGTAATGGACAGGGAGGCCTGGCACACTGCAGTTCATGGGGTCGCCAAGAGTCGAACACAACTGAGCAAATGAACTGAACTGTACACATAGAATGCATTTCCTATTTGTTATTACTGCTGCAGAATAATTATTTTATGAGTCTGTATTTATCTAGAGAAGGTGTTAAAATATGGGAGGGTGGGATCTCAGCTGGCTTTGAATATTAATAACCAACCAAACAATTAATTCATTTTCAGAAATACTTGATCATTTTGCAAAAATATCCTGGTTCTCCTTTTGAGGAAATATAAAACTTTTGTAAAAACTTTTCTTTATATTTCCATGGTGCTTGACAACAGAAACTGCTTTCATTAGTATTATTGAATTTGAAGTTCACAACAGGCTTGTGAGTTAGACTTGACAGAAACTCTCTCTCCCATGGAACAGATAAAAACACTAATGCGATTTGTTAAAGTTCACCCAGCTATTTAATGGCAGATCCTATGCCCTCTGTCCATTCTGTGTAATTCAATATGTAAGTTTCAAGCAAGATGCAAGATCTCACAGGTAAGGTGTTCCTCAAGGGAAGATGCTTGATTTCATTTCCTCTCTTACTCCCAAAGGAAGACAGTTCTTGGTAAGAATCCTGATAGAGTTTTTGCTATAATATCTATTGGATGAAAGCAAAGAAACTTTCAGCTTGTGACCTGCATATTTTTCTTTTTGATACTATATATACTGATTTTTGGGAACATAACAGTTACTGCCTTTTCTTGGATCTTCTTATCCTGGTATCAATTCTACACTAGTCGGAGACCTCTGCAGAGTTACCTGGAAGTGAATAATTATTATATGAGGTGTTCATTTATTACACAAACATTTGTTGAAAATCTGTTTGGAAGAAAACAAAACAAGGTAATGCAGCAGAGAATGCTAGGGGTAGGGATAGGACCTGGAGGGGGGATATTTTAGATAGATTAGTTTTTAGACAGTCTTTTGGGAAAGGTGATATTTGACCTGAGTTCTGAGTGATGAAAAGCAGGGAGAGGATTCCAGACAGATGGAGCAGTAAGCACAAAGGCTCTGAGGCATAAATCAGCTTTATGTGTTCATGAAACAGATCATTGTGACTGGGGTGTAATGGGCAAGACGGAGAATGAAAGGATATAAGGTTGGAAAAGGAGGCAATGAGAAGATCACATAGGGATGGGTTTCAAGTGCAATAAGCCATCACATGATTTTAAAGAAGGGATAATTGGGGAGGAGATTGTTATATGGAAACTACTTGCCCTCAGCAACCTGTTGTCTTTCAGTGAAAATAACCTTCCAAATCCTTGTGGAGTTAGGTTGTAGAATGTGGTGCCACTAGAAACTTGACCTACTTTCTCCTAGGAACCTACTTCTCTACCACCATCCATATTGGTGAACCTAGTATAGTATTCCCTGTGAATCGGATGTTTATTTCTGTAGTCTTCTAGGATATCTAAGTTCACTCTGGTGAATTTTTTTTTATGATTATTTCCTGAAAGCACAGTGAAGCCATAAAATTGGAGGAAGGGAGGGTATACCTAGGGACAAGTAGGTTAAAATCTACATTATTCTTTGGTTCTAGAATTTTAATGTCAGTGAGGCCATGTAATTTTCAAGAACACTAGAAGTAAATCTTCATGAAAGAACTCTGTGAACACTTTTTTTCCCCCTTGGCTATCGGACACAGCTGCCTGCATAACGTGATATGGTGATATCAACTCCAAACCATGCCACTCAGTTTCCATTAAGCCTGTACCTTAACTTTAACTTTAAGTTCCAGTAGTTCAGAAGCTCTTTTGCCAAAAGGATGAAAGTGTCTAAATATCACTTAAAAAGGACAAAAATGTTTCTTTGACTATCTTGAGATGAAAAGGTAACCTTTTCTACCATAAAGGCAACATTTCTCCTTTCACATTCTTTAAAGATTTGCTTTGTAGTACATGAAACCTTTTTTTTTTTTCACCTAAAACCTAATGCTTAAGATGTACCAGGATTTCAAACACACACACACACACATACACACACACACACACACACATATAAGCACATGCACCCACACATATACTTCTTTCCAATGTGCTTTCAAAGTGCTTTCTTTTGATTCAGATCATTAGCAATGGCCAGGGAAAAAGTCTCTGATAGCTAGAGGGAAATGCAGTAATTTAGAAGAAAAGTTTCCTTTTGGGTTTAACTCTACAGTTTGGTTTCATCTTATTTGACATTTTGGTCCATCATAGTATAAGTCTTTTTTTTTTTTTTTTTTTTCTTTTCATAGAGTGAAAGAATAGTTTATTTCTTTTAGGTTGCTGCCCTGATATTTGCTGGTCAAAAGGAAAAAATGGTTTTCTTTTTATCTTTCTTTTTTCTTAGCCTCTGAGTGGAAGGCTTACCAAGATTGGGAATTGATAGCAGTAGGAGATTAAGAAATGTCTTTAATTCATAAATAACCCTGGAGTTACAGTTGGGCAGCCCTAGTGATGTACTAGAGTTATGCTTTTCTCACTTCTTAGTTGGGTAAGGAAATTACTCACCGAGTTTCCAGTTTCTACTTCAAGGATATTTTAGTTCAGGGGGATAGGATATATTGACAAGGAGGTGAGAAGAGAAGGCATACTTCTTATGGAATCAATAAGCTTAGCTTCTAAAGCAGGCTGGAGAAAAACATCTTTGTAGTCAGACCAGAGCTGTCCATGAAATGAGGGAAAGTGATCAAACATTTCCTGAGTGCTGCTGAATTCTGAGCATAGTACTTGGCATTTTATATATATTATACCATTCTCAAAGTATTTTTGTGAATTAGATATTTCTATCTTTCACTAACAGAGGTTTAACTAATTTGTAATTTGATCATACTTCTCTGTGAGTTTCAGACCTTGGATTTTAACACCAGTCTACTCATGCTATTTTCTACTGCATTATGCTTTCTTTTTTAGGGATGGTCAAGAATGCAGCAACCAGCATCTCTGTGTATTCCTTCATTTCTAATCACCAGTGTCTACATTTGGTGCTCTATATCTCCCTGAGTGTATCATGTATGGCATATCTTTGAGAACTTTAATGATATATCTTTCCTGATGGGTTAATATAGGTAGGAAGTTTAGGTCTCCCTTGTACATGTTCCTATAAGCCATCCTTGATCACACATCATAGTAATAATAGTAGCTAATATTAATTGAACCCTTACCATGTGCCAGATACTGTTAATTTTTGAGATATTATTTAATACTCACAATAACCATTGGAATGAGACATATAATATGTCATTAGATCTTAAGAAATGGAGATATAAATAGGTAAAGTGACTTGTTCAAGTCACAGAGGTGTTAAGTAGCAGAGTCAGAATATGAAGTTGTATAGGCTGATGCCATAAACTATGCCCTTATCCAGTGCACTATACTGCTGTTTATATGTATGATGAAGCAGGGGGGAAGACACATCAAATTATAATAGAATATACCCAGCCTCAATGATTTTCATATGTTGTCTGAGAAGCATACTAATGCTTTTGATTGTATTAGCCAACTGTGCTTTCCAATTCAGCATTATTTGTTTCAAACTATGCAGAGTGTGTGTGCCTATTCAGTCTCTCAGTCATGTCTGATTCTTTGCAGCCCTGTGGACTGTAGCCCAGCAGGCTTCTCTGTCCATGGGATTTCCCAGGCAAAAATACTGGAACAGGTTGCCATTTCCTCCTCCAGGGAATCTTCCAGACCCAAGAATCAAACCCTACATCTCATGTCTCCTGTACTGGCAGGTGGATTCTTTACCACTAGCGCCACCTGGGAAGCCCATGCAGAGTAAAGTATTGTAATCAAATATTTCAAATCTCATATCACCAACAAGTATTAATATCTGCTGAACCCCTACTGTATTATTGATATCACCCAGAATTTAGATAGAATTAAAAAGTAAATAAGAATCAACTCAATCACCATCCTAAAAAACTTGCCTGGACTCTGCTTTTAGTGCCAGCATAATGAACTTATACCTGCTGATATTCTAGTGAGCATGGCTTTTTAAAATCCATACTGATGAGCATACTGAAAAGAAAAAGGATTATTCTAGCATTTTTGAGAAAGCACATGATTTATTGAATCTAAAAAAGTGTGGTTGGCAATGGGTGTGTGACCCATAGTCTCATTATATTTTCCAGTGAAGCCTATTAAGCCTAGGTGACATATAAATGGAATATGAATGGTGTAACATTCCATTAAGAAGAAGAAAATAAAGTCAACCAAATCATGGCAAGTTGGGCTTAGGGAATTGTCTCATATGTCACCTAAACATCGCATTTATAGCTTAACCAGCAGTCATTGATGGTACAGGTTCCATTCTTGACTAATATCCATATAGAATAAAAAATTGCCATATAGTGCTGGAGCATTTTTAACTTTCAGACTTAACTCACTGATGCAGTAGATATAGAAAACAGCATCTGTCAGATAGCTATCTAGCTATATAGTGGCAGTATAACATAATAGTCAAGTATAAAGACACTGGAGCCAGGTTGTCCAGATTTGAATTATGGCTCTCTGGTTGTGTGACCTTGGTATGTTACTTAACCTCCCGTGTACATCAATTTCCTCATTTTTAAACTGCTGTTTACCTTATCAGGTTGTTGTAAAGATTACATTAATTCATCTAAGACATTTAAAATAATTCTTGGTATGTAATAAGCATTGTAACTATTATCATGTTATTTTAATTTAGTAAAGTGTAGTCTTTTTAAGATTTGTGTAAGAAACAAAATGATTGAGCTACTGAACTTTGTAACAGTTCTTTTTTTTTTTTCATTTTGAGGGGCTTTGTGGATTTATTATCTTTGTTTCTTAATTCTTCATATAACACAGAGATGCTTAGAAATAGCTAAATATTTCTGTATCACTTTGTTGTTATCGTCATTCTGACCTTAGAAAATACATTTATGTTGACGATTTTTGGTTTGTATTTTCCTATTTGTCACAGAAAGGTGAATTTTTCAGCTATTTGATATTCTTTTAGAAGACTGTGGTGTTAATTTCCCTTTTAAATTTTACTCTGCCTTTGGAAATAAAAAGGCCTGAATGCATAATATATTTTGGTTATGCTTAACTGGACACACTGCCTCAATGACTTCATGAATATTAACATTCGTATTCAATTGAGTGTTTTTTTTCCTCCTTAAATAGAGAAAGTATGACTCTGTTACCATTAACTGCAACTGGGGGTCATTTATGTTTATCTCCAAGATGAAACCTTTTTATATTTAGAGCAGAAGGGCTAGTGAATTTGGAATGAGGGAATAATATCAATAAAATTGGCAAAGAATGACCACATGAAGAGTCAGAAAATTATAATTTGGTAAAGAGGCAACATGTTGCTGCTGAGAAACAGTCTGGTCAATTAAAAGCATACCAGCCCTTGATTATTTCTCTAATACTTTTTGATTAACTGCTTTACAAGAATGAACTTTATTATGTTCAGCCCAGAGGAACAGATTAACACTGCTGTTAATGTCTTATTATGCATGTATGGTTTACTAGCCCTGAGAGGCTGTAGTCCAACCTGTGAGCTAACTGTTTCTTGTCCTTCGAACTGAAAGCACTAGAAATAATTCACCTAACCCTGAATATTTTGGCTTGGCTAAGTGAATGGACTTTAAAGTTTCTTCTCCATACATGTGATCAAACTCTAATCAACATTCTGGAAACACTGCTATAATTAACACTCAACCTGATTTCCCTTGATTTTGAAGAGGCTGATTACAACTTCCAACTTTTCATCTTATCGAATTGATGTGCTTGAATATCTATTGAAATGTATCAATTTTGCTTAGATACATGACCACTTTGATTCACTACTAATCATTTGCCTTCTTGGTAGTGGAGCAATGCCTACAGGTCATCCATGTACTTTGTTTCAATGTTTCATTACTGAGCAGAAGGAAATAAGAAATATGTTCTGAGCAGTGATGTGCAGGATGAGCTTAGCTAGCAAAAAGCATTTAGGGAGGCTATGTTTCCATTGCTAGCCTTAGCAGTGCATTTATTAGGCAGGTTAAAACCCAGGTGCCATTAGATGAGCAGAGATAGTTTGACGTTATAAAACATCTACTCTTCTGTCTATCATTGCTCTCATAGTCATAATGATAGTTGAAATTCACAGATATTTCTAAACCATAGAATGTTTCTACATTAAAAAAAAAATTATTAAGATATAATTCACACACTATACACTGTACCCTTTTAAAGTTTCAGTTCAGTTTAGTCTCTCAGTCATGTCCAACTCTTTGTGACCCCATGGACTGCAGACAGGCCTCTTTGTCCATCACCAACTCCTGGAGTTTACACAAACTCATGTCCATTGAGTTGGTGATGACATTCAACCATCTCATCCTTTGTTGTCCCCTTCTCCTTCCACGTTCAATCTTTCCCAGCATCAGGGTCTTTTCAAACGAGTCAGTTCTTTGCATCAGGTGGCTAAAGTATTGGAGTTTCAGCTTCAACATCAGTCATTCCAATGAACACCCAGGACAGATCTCCTTTAGGGTGGACTGGTTGGATCTCCTTGCAGTCCAAGGGACTCTCAAGAGTCTTGTCCAACACCACAGTTCAAAAGCATCAATTATTCAGCTCTCAGCTTTCCTTATAGCCCAACTCTCACATCCATACATGACTACTGGAAAAACAATAGCCTTGACTAGACGGATGTTTGTTGGCAAAGTAATGTCTCTGCTTTTTAATATGCTCTCTAGGTTGGTCATAGCTTTCTTTCCAAGGAGTAAACATCTTTCAATTTCACGGTTGCAGTCACCATCTGCAGTGATTTTGTAGCCCCCCAAAATAAAGTCTGCCACTGTTTCCACTGTTTCCCCATCTATTTGACATGAAGTGTTGCAAGAGAGTTACAGAAAAAAGAAATGTCTATTTCTGTTTTATTGACTATGCCAAATACTTTGACTGTGTGGATCACAATAAACTGTGGAAAATTCTTCAAGAGATGGGAATACCAGACCACCTGACCTGTCTCTTGAGAAACCTGTATGCAGGTCAGGAAGCAACAATTAGAACTGGTCATGGAACAACAGACTGGTTCCAAATAGGAAAAGGGGTATGTCAAGGCTGTATATTGTCACCCTGCTTATTTAACTTATATGCAGAGTACATCACGAGAAACGCTGGGCTGGAAGAAGCACAAGCTGGAATAAAGATTGCCGAGAGAAATATCAATAACCTCATATATTCAGATGACACCACCCTTATGGTAGAAAGCGAAGAAGAACTAAAGAGCCTATTGATGAAACTGAAAGAGGAGAGTGAAAAATTTGGCTTAAAGCTCAACATTCAGAAAACTAAGATCATGGCGTCTGGTCCCATCACTTCATGGGAAATAGATGGGGAAACAGTGGAAACAGTGTCAGATTTTATTTTGGGGGGCTCCAAAATCACTGCAGATGGTGACTGCAGTCATGAAATTAAAAGATGCTTACTCCTTGGAAGGAAAGTTATGACCAACCTAGACAGCATATTGAAGAGCAGAGACATTACTTTGTCAACAATGGTTCGTCTGGTCAAGACTATGGTTTTCCCAGTGGTTATGTATGGATGTGAAAGTTGGACAATAAAGAAAACTGAGCGCCAAACAATTGATGCTTTTGAACTTTGGTGTTGGGGAAGACTCTTGAGAGTCCCTTGGATTGCAAGGAGATCCAACCAGTCTATCCTAAAGAAGATCAGTCCTGAGTGTTCATTTTTAGGACTAATGTTGAAGCTGAAACTCCAATACTTTGGCCACCTAATGAGAACAGCTGACTCATTTGAGAAGCCCGTGATGCTGGGAAAGATTGAGGGCAGGAGGAGAAGGGGACGAGAGAGGATGAGATGGTTGGGTGGCATCACTGACTCAATGGACATGGGTTTGGGTGGACTCCAGCAGTTGGTGATGGACAGGGAGGCCTGGCATGCTGCGGTTCATGGGGTCACAAAGAATCGGACATGACTGAGTGACTGAACTGAACTGATGGGACTGGATGCCATGATCTTAGTTTTCTGAATGTTGAGCTTTAAGATAACTTTTTCACTCTCCTCTTTCACTTTCTTCAGTTCTTCATCACTTTCTGCCCTAAGGATGGTGTCATCTGCATATCTGACATTATTGATATTTCTCCCAGTTATCTTCATTCCAGCTTGTGCTTCTTCCAGCCCAGTGTTTCTCATGATGTACTCTGCATGTAAGTTAAATAAGCAGGGTGACAATATACAGCCTTGACCTACTCCTTTTCCTATTTGGAACCAGTCTTTTGTTCCATGTCCAGTTCTAACTGTTGCTTCCTGACCTGCATACAGATTTCTCAAGAGACAGGTCAGGTGGTCTGGTATTCCCATCTCTTTAGAATTTGCCACAGTTTTTTGTGATCCACACTGTCAAAGGCTTTGGCATAGTCAATAAAGCAGAAATAGATATTTTTCTGGAACTCTCTCACATTTTCGACGATCCAGTGGATTCTGGCAACTTGATCTCTGATTCCTCTGCCTTTTCTAAATGTAGCTTGAACATCTGGAAGTTCACGGTTCACGTATTTTTGAAGCCTGACTTGGAAAATTTTGAGCATTACTTTACTAGTGTGTGAGGTGAGTGCAATTGTGCAGTAGTTTGTGCATTCTTTGTAAACTTTTAAAGTTTACAGTTCAGTATTTTTTAATTATATTCACAGAGTTGTTCAACTATCACCACTATCTACTTCCAGAATATTTTCATTACCCTCAAAATAAAGTCTATACCTCCCAGTCCTCCTTCTCACCATTCTTTGGGAAATACTACTTTACTTTCTGTCTCTGTGGATTTGCCTATTCTGGACATTTTATATTAATGGAATCATACACTATGTGGCCTTTTGTGATTAACTGCTTTCACTTCACATAATGTTTTCAAAGTTCACTCATATTATCACATGTATCAATACTTCATTCATTTTTATTATTGATCAATACTCCATTATTTGGATAAACCCCAGTTTATCCATTGATTATTTGATGGACATTTGGGTTGTTTTTACTTTGTGGCTATTATGAATAACTCTGCTATTTATATCCATGTACAAATTTTTGTGTAAATTTGTGTTTTCACATCCCTTGGGTGTATCACTAGGACTAGAATTGCTGAGCTATATGATAACTATGTTTCAACTTTACTGGAACTAAAATAAATATCTAATGAGAACCTACTGTATAGCACAGGGAACTCTATTCACTCTTCTGTGGTGACCTAAGTGGGAAGGAAATCCAAGAAAAGAGAAGATATATGCATATATATAGCTGATTCACTTTGCTGTACAGCATAAACTAATGCAACATTGTAAAGCAATTATATTCTAATAAAATGAATGGATAAATCTTACTGGAACTGATAGTTTTCCAACTGTTTTCATTTTTCTAATATGATCTTTAAAACAACTTGCTTAAAATGTGTACTGACTAGTTACTATCTTCATTTTTAAAAACATGGTACCTGAAATTTTGAGCAATTAAGTTACTTTCGCAAGTTAGGAGAGCCAGTAAGTAGGCAAGTTGAGGCTGTAAGCCAAGGTTTCTGACCATCCAGTGTAAACTTTAAGATGAATACCTACATTATATCTAGAATGTCTTATTTTCCTTAACTAAATTTGTATTTGTTATCATCTAGGATAACAAGTACACATCTAAGGGTTCTAAAACTGGTTTTGCCATTAACAAGTTACTTGGAAATGTCTCCTCTAAAAGTGTTCAAAATGTCTGCTTTTTGGACTTGATGAGGTTCTTAAAAGGAACAGATCTGAGTTTAGATACTAGACTCACTATTTACTAGACACCTTGAATATACCTGTTTTCTTGTACCAACTCTACATATAACTAGCTGTCAGATTTTCCTGAAACTCAGTTAAACTCTCTGAGGCTTAGAACCCAGTCTTTCAAAGGTTCCTATGAGGATTTAATGAAACAAAGTGTGTAATATGTTTAGCATAGTGCTCAACAAGAAATTAGAAAAAAAATTAAACTCTAGTTAATGCTCACATTTCTCTTTTCATCCTCTCTTCCAAATGTGAAGACTGTCTACCATGTCAACACACACTTAAAACAGTTTTACAAATGAAACAAATATTGTATCTTGTGTATTTGACAATTAATAACTCAGAATGTTTTCAGTGAAGATGCAAAGTTATTCCCTTTGAAAAGACAAACCAATTGGACTACTTATTTGCCAACTTAATATTTCTGTTTTGTAGCAAGTACTTTACCATCCCTCAGCTATATCCTTAGGTGTCCACAATTTGCAGCTTAGAAATAACTACTAAATCGAACCTCTTCAGCATATTGAAAGGTTTGTATTTTTGTTCCAAAAAAGTTTATTTCCTTTGAACAACTGGCAACTAAGCTAGTTCTGAATAGTGATTTTAATTCAAGTGATTAACTTAGAATCTCCCTTGGGGACACAATCTGAGGCACTATATCACGTGTTTTTCAACCATATTAGATCATTTAGTTTATCTACTACCACATGTTCTAACACTTACTACGTTGGGGATGTGTTGATAATGATTCTAGAACAAGTTAAAATCAAAGGAATGAGTCTCTGAATTTATTATTTGATTTCAATTAAAACTCAATCTTATTCATTGCAATGATTTAATGGGTATCTACCTAGAGACATAGTTAATTCTGTTTACAAAAAAAAAAAAAAAAACTTGAGAATAAATAAAACACAAAGTTATAAAAACTACATGTAATTTAAATAAGAGCAAGTACCATTTACTGAAGGGGCTTCTCCGGTGGCTCAGTGGTAAAGAATCCACCTGCCAATGCAGGGGAGAAGGCAATGGCACCCCACTCCAGTACTCTTACCTGGAAAAACCCATGGACGGAGGAGGCTGGTAGGCTACAGTCCATGGGGTTGCTGAGAGTTGGACACGACTGAGCGACTTCACTTTCACTTTTCACTTTCATGCATTGGAGAAGGAAATGGCAATCCACTCCAGTGTTCTTGCCTGGAGAATCCCAGGGATGGGGAAGCCTGGTGGGCTGCCATCTATGGGGTCGCACAGAATTGGATACAACTGAAGCGACTTAGCAGCAGCAGCAGCATCCAATGCAGGAGCTGCAGGAGCTACAGGTTCTATACCTGAGTCAGTAATATTCCTTTGGAGGAGGAAAGGACAACCCAGTCCAGTATTCTTGCCAGGGTAATCCCATGGACAGAGGAGCTTGGCAGGTTATAGTCCATGGGGTCGCAAGGGTCAGACACAACTTAAGGACTAAACCACCACCACTACCAATCCTACAGATATAGATATGTATCTATATTTGTAGCAGTGTGTGCATATTTTGAAATAAGTATTTTATTGTTATACTTTCTATACAACATGGAAGTTCTGTTACATTACTACAAAGGCTTCATTCAAACTGGAATCATGAAATATTCAGAATTTGAAAACACATTTAGACATATTCCCTTTAAAAAAAAAATGAGGTTGTTTGACAATCTGTATTCTTTGGCTTAGCCATTCATCTCTGAATACTGAAAGTAGAGACATTTAAATAACCCTGCCTTCTATCAGAAATAAATTATTATACCGACTCAAAAACTAGCTCCCTATTCCCAAATGGGTAAAATGTTTTGGGAGGAAAAGTTATCAAAATGCTTTATGACAGTTCTTCGGTTCTACTGGGTTTATATGTGTCATGGAGAGTATGCTTCTTTTCTCCTTATTCTGATAGGTATAAAATTTTATCAACATAGAACTGTCTGAGTCTTGGTGATATAGCACCTGCAAGTCACTACATTTTAGTGTAAATAACATTTTTTTTGTCTCCATAGGCCTGTGGCCTTGATCATATACACACTCTTGAAATGTGGGGAGAATCAAACTCCACAGTTGTCATTAGAGCAAATTATACATTATACTAATTCTCAACAAAAGTAGCTCTGAAAATGTCCTTACTCTGTAAGTATCTGACCTCTTTTTAGTTCTTGTTTCAGTTATTAAGAATGAAATTCATATCATTTATCCTAACATATCTTCAGCTTTACTAAAATTCAATAATTCTTCTATGTGTGATATATCATCAGGAATGTCAAAATTTCATTTCAAAGTATTTATTACATTAGAGTCTAACATGTAGGTGAACTAAGCTGAAGTCATACTTTAGGCCAACTTTTCAATCACTCTTAACACTCAGTTCACCTCAGTCGCTCAGTCCTGTCACACTTTTTGTGACCCCATTGACTGCAGAATGTCAGGCTTCCCTGTCAATCACCAACTCCCAGAACTTGGTCAAACTCATGTCCATTAAGTTGGTGATGCCATCCAACCATCTCATCCTCTGTTGTCCCCTTCTCTTCCTGCCTTCAATCTTTCCCAGCATCATGGTCTTTTCCAATAAGTCAGTTCTTCACAACAGGTGGACAAAGTATTGTAGCTTCAGCTTCAGCATCAGTCCTTCCAATGAATATTCAGGACTGATTTCCTTTAGGATTGACTGGTTTGATCTCCTTGCAGTCCAAGGGACTCTCAAGAGTCTTCCCCAACACCACAGTTCAAAATCAACAATCCTTCAGAGCTCAACTTTCTTTATCCGCCAACTCTCACTTCCATACACATCTACTGGAAAAACCATAGCTTTGACTAGATGGACCTTTGTCAGCCAAGTAATGCATCTGCTTTTTAACATGCTCTTTAGGTTGGTTATAGCTTTTCTTTCAAGGAAGCATCTTTTAATTTCATGGCTGCAGTCATCATCTGTAGTGATTTTGGAGCCCAAGAAAATAAGTCTCTCACTGTTTCCACTGTTTTCCCATCTCTTTGTCATGAAGTGATGGGACTGGATGCGATGATCTTAGTTTTCTGAATGTTGAGTTTTAAACCAACTTTTTCATTCTCCTCTTTCACTTTCATCAAGAGGGTATTTAGTTCCTCTTAGTTTTCTGCCACAACCGTGGAGTCATCTACATATCCGAGGTTATTGATAGTTCTCCCGGCAATCTTGATTCCAGTTTGAGCTTCATCCAGCCTGACATTTTGCATGATGTACTCTGCATATAAGTTAAATAAAGAGGGTGACAACATAACAGCCTTGACGTACTCCTTTCCCAATTTGAAATCAATCAATTGTTCCATGTCTGGTTCTAACTGTTGCTTCTTGACCTGCATACAGATTTCTCAGGTGTCAGGTAAGGTGGTCTGGTACTCCCATCTCTTTTGGACTTTTCCACAGTTTGTTTTGATCCACATAGTCAAAGGCTTTGGCGTAGTCAATGAAGCAGAAATATATGTTTTTTTCCGAAACTCTTGCTTTTTTTTGATCCAATGGATGTTGGCCATTTGATCTCTGATTCCGCTGCCTTTTCTTAATCCAGCTTGAGCATCTGGAATTTCTCAGCTCACATTCTGTTGAAGCCTCACTTGGAGAATTTTGAGCATTACTTTGCTAGCTCTTAACACTATTAATTAGAAAAAAAGTATTTTTATACTACTTAAAGGCAGAAAAAAAACCCAATATTTATAATTAAATCAGTGAATTAGAATCAGTGCAAAATGAGGACCATTTTAATATTATTTGATTCTAACTGCACACATCTTCACTTTTGTTTACTTTTAGTCTATTTTCCCCCATGTGCTTCCTCACAGCTTTTACATAACAAACGTTTTACACTTCAGATTTTCTCATTAAATGTGTGACTTGAATCTCTGACTCAGGCCACAGTCCCTGAAGTGGAGAATTTTTCAGATTAAATATTGGTTTAAGGACTATCAACCATATGCTGTATAATTTCCTTCCTGAAGACTCAAGCATTAATTTGTTTGAAAAATTATTAGTTAATTCTTTGCATGTTCAATGGGAAACTAAACTTCCTTTCAAATATGCATTGGATTTTTATTTCTAAATTGTTTTCTTATTTCTAATAAAAACTTAGTAACTTTTTTTAATGCTAAAAGGATATTTTCTTAATGCCAAAATGGCTATTTTTTTTTTAATCTCAAAGGAACAACATTCTCAAATACATCTTATGGATTTCTCTTTCTGTTTTGCTTCACCTCATGAAGAAATTAAAAGTAATTTCCTCAGATGTCATATGAACTCATATGTCCTGCTGATATTTACATACAGATTAATTACATGCCTGTTCTTGAAGACTTTGTAAACAACTAATGTAGATATATTATAATATAGCTCTCAATTATACAAATTATATAGATAATATATGATACAGATACATAGTCAAGAAATGAATTCCAAGATTAGATTTAAAATTGTTTATTATTAAAATGAGTTGCTTAGTGATCATAAATGTTCCTCTTAAAGAAAAAGTTGACCTTGATTTAGGGTACAAATAATATTAAAATATTGTATATAAAATTGCATATAAAAATATACAAACTGGGTTTGCCTGATTGTTTCCTCATTATTAAATTTAGATTAAACACTTTTGGTAAGATTACATCATAGGTGATATTGTATATTTCCATAACATCAGAATGTAAATAATGACAGTGTGACTCCATTATTGGTGATGTTGAACTTGATTGATCATTCAGATAATGCCAACCTCAAAAGGTACCTTTCTCCCCTGTAAAGGGTAGCTTTCCCTTGTAAATTAATATTGTAAAATGAAATCAATAGTATTCCATTATGTGTATGTATATATAGCATATCTTCTTTATCCATTCATCTACTGATGGGCTGTCAGGGGAGATTCAACTTTAAGGAATTCAATATGCTGCACTTTTTACTTTTCTTCCTTTGTGTGCCATTTCTCAGGGATTCTCTGTTCCTTATCAGTTCCTATTCCAGGAACGAGTAGAGCTGCATGCAGTTCTCAGGACTGAGATCATGGGAAAGGGTACCTGCTTGAATTCCTCTCAGTAACTCCCTTCAGTGACTCTTTTCAGCGTCAGCGACCTTGTATGTATTAGACTATCCCTTTTGTTGCAACTGATGGAATTATGTTCTTTGTAATAGCTGAGTAATCATTTTACTAAAGCTATATAAGCCTGCATTTCTGCTAATAAAATACCCTTGCTCCACTAGAGACCTGGGTCCCCCACGTCCTTCTTTCTGTCTTCAGTCTCTTCTGAGCATGGAAGCCTGCTGAGCTCACTTTCTTGCCTGGGTTTTCAAGGCCTCCTTGAGAAGATGCCCTGAGCCTTTGTGAGCAGTACATGGGCTTTATTGGTTTTCCGTGTAACCTGAGAGATACTGCTCTTTCTCTCTCTCCTTTTCCCTCTTTCTTTTCGTTGACTCTGGTCCACCAGGCCCCGGTCTGTAAAGAAGACCACAATGGATTATTGTAGATCATGCTGTGGTGTACATAAGTGTGCATATACTCTTTTCAAATTAGTGTTTTCACTTACTGTGGATAAACATCCAGAAGTGGAATAGCTGAATCATATGGTAGTTCTACCCTTAGTTTTTTTGGGAATATCCAGAACATAAAAACAAATTAACAAGAAAATAACTGAACAAACCAAACCAAACAAGAGCAAATATGTAAATGCAGAGAACAGAGTAGTGGTTACCAGAGGGGAAGGGGCTGGGAGGTGGAGAACTAAATGGGTCAAGGTGATGAACTGTATGATAATGAAAGGAAACAGTTTCTGGTGGTGAGTACAGTATAGGGTGTATAGAAGTAGAAATATAATGTTTTACATATGAAACTTACATAATGTTACAAACCAATGTTACCTCAATAAAAGAAAATTGATAATGAACCACATACACACAAATAAATTTATAAGTAAATTGTGGGATGATACTTTGAGACCTTCTGAATATTTAGGAGTCCAACACCTTTTCACTCAATGTCCTTAACATGCATAAAGGATCATTAGCATGATCCTTTCCTGAATGAATCATTAAGTTATGGTAGCAAAGTGGTGACACTCTAATTATATTGTTCCTTTAAAATTTATTGTTGTTGTTTAGTCACTAAGTTATGTCTGAGTCTTTGTGACCCTATGTACTATAGCCAACCAGGCTCCTCTGTCCATGGGATTTCCCAGGCAAGAGTACTGGAGTGGGTAGCCATTTCCTCCTCCAGGGGATCTTCCTGACCCAGGGATTGAATCCACTTCTCTAGCATTGGCAAGTGGGATTCTTTACCACTGAGCCACCAGGAAAGCCCTTAATATTTATTAGCTAGCATTTTTTTCTTTAAAGAAACATTTCTTTTAAAAACTTCCTTACTGAAGAAATTTACAAATATATACAAAATATAATAATATAATGAGATCCAACCAGTCCATCCTAAAGGAGATCAGCCCTGGGTGTTCATTGGAAGGACTGATGCTGAAGCTGAAACTCCAATACTTTGGCCACCTCATGCGAAGAGTTGACTCATTGGAAAAGACCGTGATGCTGGGAGGGATTGGGGGCAGGAGGAGAAGGGGATGACAGAGGATGAGATCGCTGGATGGCATCACCGACTCAATGGGCATGAGTTTGGGTAGACTCCGGAAGTTGGTGATGGACAGGGAGGCCTGGTGTGCTGTGATTCATGGGGTCACAAAGAGTCGAACATGACTGAGTGACTGAACTGAACTGAATAATAACCCAGCCTCAACAGTTATTAACATTTTGCCAATGTCATTTCATTTACTTTTTTATGTTGGCATGCTTGTGTTAATGGAGCATTTTAAAGCAAATTCCAGACATGATATCATTTCATGCCTACTTTATAAGAAAATAAATCAAAATTTAAATAAACTCTATTTTCTCTTTTCCCACTACATTAGAAGTAACCAATTTAGAATATATAGAGAAATGTTGGAGGCAAACAACATGAGAGCAGTGAGCTTTAACAGCTCATAGTGAAATAGTATAATGAAAAAGTAAATGCAGAATATGGTTATGTACCTAGAACATTTATCCATAAGGCCAGATATTAATCTGACAGCATTATGAATTAAAAAGTAATGAATATAGCATAGTTTCACTTTAGGCCCTGACCCCTAAGTGGAAATAACATTTTTAAACAGAGTTATAAAACACGTGATATGTGAATCACATAAATTATTACTTAGTCATACATTCTTCCCAGATATCAAGCAGTCAGAGTAAACTAGATAGATTTGGGGATAACTGAATCTGTAGGTAGATCTGAATCGTTTTGTTTTGTGAATCCCAGAAGATGATTGTCAAAACACTTAAGTATTAAGACAAGACATACCAGGCCTGAACTGAATGGAAGAGCCTTAAAAGGCAATTAAGTTCAGTCAGAGCATGTATAAGATTTTCCTAACTTTACATAGAGGGCTTTAGGATTCACCTTTTAAAATAATATGTCTAATAGCATCAATTAAAATGAGAAAAAAAACCTCATCATCTTACACTTTGCAACAAGAAGTAAGTTCATCCACTGAGACTTTTTTGGACTGATGTCCATTTCCAGAAATGAAGACACTGACTTTTTGAAGTGCTACACTTGGCTTCAAAAGTCTACTTTATAACCAACACAGCAATGTTGGAACCTGGTTCCCTTTCAGAATAGAAACCACAGAAAAACACAAAAGTGGCCAAAGATTTGGTATATGGAATATTAAACAAAATTTAAGAGAAGCTAGAGAAACTATAGTTTATTTCCTAATGAGAAAGGTTTATGAAGATTTTGGCCAAAGGCCTTTAATTTTTTTTTTTTTTCCTTTTTACATATAAGTCACTTTAAGGAATTTCCATCCATTGGATGAATGGAACAGCATTGTTGTTGTTCAGTCAGTAAGTCGCTAAGTCATGTCTGACTCTTTGCGACTCCCACGGACTGCAGCATGCCAGGCTTCCCTGTCCTTCACTCTCTCACGGAGTTTGTGCAGATTCATGTTCACTGAGTTGGTATTGCTATCTAACCATCTCGTCCTCTGTTGTCTCCTTCTCCTCCTACCTTCAATCTTTCCCAACGTCAGGGTCTTTTCTAGTGAGTCACCTCTTCACATCAGGAGGTCAAAGTATTGGAGCTTCAGCTTCAGCATCAATCCTTCCAATGAATATTCAAGTTTGATTCCCTTTAGGATTGGTTTGATCTCCTTGCTGTCGAAGTGACTCTTTTTTTGTTTCATTTATTTTTATTAGTTGGAGGCTAATTACTTTACAATATTGTAGTGCGAAGTGACTCTTAACGAGTCTTCTCCAGCGCCAGAATTTGAAGGCATCAGTTCTTGGTACTCAGCCTTCTTTATTGTCCAACTCTCATATCCATACATGACTATGGGAAAAACCATAGCTTTGATCATATGGACCTTTGTCAGCAAAGTGATGTCTCTGTTTTTTAATATGCTGTCTAGGTTGGTCATAGCTTTTCTTCCAAGGAGCAGATGCCTTTTAATTTCATGGCTGCAGTCAGTGTCCACAATGATTTTGAAGCCCAAGAAAATAAAATGTCACTGTTTCCACTTTTTCCCCATCTATTTGCCAAGAAGTGATGGAACCAGTTGCCATGATCTTAGTTTTTTCAATGTTGAGTTTAAGCCAGCTTTTTCACTCTCCTCTTTCATTTTTCATCAGGAGGCTCTTTAGTTCCTCTTCACTTTCTGCCTTTAGAGTGGCATCATCTCCATATGTGAGGTTGATATTTCTCCCTGCAATTTAGATTCAAGCTTGGGATTCATCCAGCCTGGCACTTTGCATGATGTATTCTGCATGTAAGTTAGATAAACAGAGTGATAACATACAACCTTGTCATACTCCTTTCCAAATTTTGAACCAGTCAGTAGTTTCATGTAAAATTCTAACTGTTGCTTCTGGACCTGCATGCAGGGTTCTCAAGAGACAGGTAAGATGTTCTGGTATTCTCATCTCTTTAAGAATTTTCCACGGTTTATTGTGATCCACACATTCAAAGGCTTTAGCGTAGTCAATAAAACAAAGTAGATGTTTTTCTGGAACTCTCTTGTTTTTTTAATGATCCAACCGATGCTGGCAATTTGATTTCTGGTTCCTCTGCCTTTTCTAAACCCAACTTGTACATCTGGAAATTCTCAGTTCACATACTGCTGAAGCCCAGCTTGAAGAATTTTAAGCACTACCTCGCTAGCATTTGCAGCACAGTTAGAAGTAAAAAGTGATTTTAGTTGATCTATATCATCAAAATCATTTGATTGTGAATTGGAATGATTGTGGGAAAGTAAGAGGGGTCAATTAGTAGGTTACTGTGAGTCTGAAAACCAATTTGTTCTTGAAAATGGAAGAGGTGTGACCAGTATTTGTAATAAAATAGGAGCATCTCAGTATTTATAATTTTGAAACTGGGGTAGTATTCAATCACAAGGAGAGCAATTATACATTGGGTGACTGATTATAATATAAGAGACAATGAAAGTTGAGGACCCAACGTGTCACTTTATACCAACAAGTCCGTGACTGCCCAAGTAAGAGAAGGATAGATTGGTGTGAAGATTATGAGATATTGAAATCATTGAAGATCATGAAAAAGAATCTTAGAGTCTGAGAGATGAATGTAATATGATATAGGGAAGTGATTTAAAATTAGACCTAAAACTTCAAAAGGGAAGATATATTAAAGTGGAAGTTGCAGAACTACGGTGAGGAAATAGTGACGAATGAGGATTATGGAGATCTATGGTGTCAGGAGCAGTAACCTCTGTTGAAGGAGGTTGTAGAACATGTAGGTTTGGGTCAATGTCTTTTCTGGTTAAGCAATGCAAAGTTGAACTATTTCCCTGATCGCATTTTATTACCTTTAATTTACACAGGCATGGTTTGCTTGTGTTCCCTACTGTCCTTTTAAAATTAAATTTTAATTTACTTAGATTGATATGCTATAAGGAAAAAATATAGCACACAATTAAGAGAAATGGCCAAAAATCTCTGGACACATTGTAATATATTGTACATTTCACCTAGTCTTAAAAATAGTTTTCCCAATGGTAAATGTGATCTACATGGCCAGTGTGGAAAATTTATTAAACATAAGAAAAGTATATAGAAATAAAAGAAAAAAATATCATATCTCACCCCTCAAAGATATAGCTTTCTTAAAAAAAATTCCTTTAGGTTTTTTTTTAAATTTATTTTTTAAAAGGAATATATTATAAACATATAGGAAAATATAGAGAATAACATTACAACTATCCATATGCTCAATCACCTTGCTGTTACAAATGTAAGCAATTTGCCATGAACATCCCATTTAGTTAAAAATAAATGACATTTAACCAAAGAGATTAACAGCATACTCCAAACTATTCCCACCCCTTCTCTACCATGTAAGTGCCATCTTGAAGTTGGTTTCCATCTTTTCTGTATTTTTATACATTTACTATATATTTATGTATTCATGTGCATGTGTATGCTCAGTCATGTCCACTCACATGCTCCTGGTAGCTCGTGAGGCTCCTCTGTCCATGGAATTCTTCAGGCAAGAATACTGGAGTAGGTTGCCATGACCTCCTCCAGGGATCTTCCAGACCCAGGGATTGAAACACTATCTCTTACATCTCCTGCATTGGCGACACCTGGGAAGAGCTTTGCCTCTAGCGATTCCTGGGAAGAGCGAATCACATCCATGTGTAAAACCTTCCAAGCCATGTAGAGACACACATAGAGGCTTTGAAGCTACTATAATGTCCTTGGGGTATTTGAGCAAAAGCACGGAGGGGTGAGTTGTGCCGGCATGCAGTGAATGAGGGGAGATGAGGTTGGAGAGGTACAGGTTACTGGGTTGGAAAGTAAAGATGATCTCCATTAGACCTTTCTGTTGTAATTGTTTTTCCTGATTGCATTTTTAATGGATGGGCTAAATCTGTTGAAACATTCCAGATTAAAATGGCCATCAACTGTCTCGTGAATTATATGGTATTATTATCATCAATTGTTCAGCCAAGAAAATAGAAAAGCAACTCACCTCTTAACAGAAGGGGGTGGTTCTCAGGTCTTTCTGCTATATGATCTCATTCTACTAAGCCATTAAAGACTAAGCTAGTAGTCCTTCAACATTAATGTACATAATAGTTATCTATGGTGTTTAACATGAAAATTATTGAGCCCTATCTGGAGACTGAGATTCAGTAGATCTGTGAGACCTTCCCGGAATCTGCGTTTTGGCAAGAGCCACCATCCCACCTCATGTTATCTTATCTAATCCTTTTATTACAGGAACTACATACTGAAAAAATCCAACTATGCCAGCATGCCAAGTTTGAGTCCAGAAGTTGAGTCCAGAAGATATAGAGTCAGTGGTAATGCAAGATCCAAGCGAATAGTGAGATGGCATAGAGGAATGAAACAGTGGCAGATTTTATCTTATTGGACTCCAAAATTATTTAACGCTGCCAGGGAGAAGAAAAGGAATGTTAGAAAGTATCCCAAGAATTCTGAAGTTCAGTTAGAATTAGAATCCATTGAGATTTGTGGTCAACCATTGAGAGGCTGAGCTTCAGAGGGTAAATATCCAGTCCTGATGCATAGAAATGCAGCCCTTGAAAGGCAGAGGCACAAAGGACTAAGAGTCAAGCTCACCAGGGATAGACGAAGTCAGCAGAGTGACCTGGAACTGAGTCAAAGATCTTTTGAACTAGGAGCTCAAGTAGGACTGAGTTGTTTTGAGAAGAAAAATAAACCTTCCTGCTGGGATTAGAAGAAGCTGGGATGGGGAACAGGCAAGCTAAGCAGAATGATTCATTTGATTTCTCTTAATGTGTTAGTATGAGCTGAAATCATGATTTTGACTTTTTAACTCATTATTTTTTCTGCTGGAAGGGGAAAACAAAGAAGGAAAATATTTTTTTCTTGTTTAAAATTTGTGGTTTGTTTCATGTAAGCTATTATATTAATATGCTAGATCTTGCTTCAGCAATTGTCTTTGTTCATTTTGTTTTTATTTGCCGGGCTTTGGGTGGATAAATGGATCAGACAGTGAACATCGCTGTGAGAGCTTTTATTTTGATACAGCCTGCACTGCACCATTTGGCATCCTAAAGATAAGGATTCTTTTTATCACCCTTATGAATGTGAGGCAGTCTTTACCCCTCCTCCCCCTATAACTCTTCTCTCTGAAATTTTATTCTTTTTATTTCATTGTAACTCCCGTTTCTTTCAGTTTATTTAAAAGTTTTCTGTGTGAAAAATATTGTAATATGTTTAGCATAATCTGTGAAAATTAAAAATAAAATTGAATGTTCAGGAAATGAAATTAGATAATGCTTATAATGTAGTTATATGCTTATCAAATCTGATAACTAAAAGCTAGAGGTGTTCAAGGATATGCTTATCAAATCTGATAACTAAAAGCTAGAGGTATTCAAGGGCCAACAAAAGTCACTTGTAACTAGTTGTGGGGTCTTTTTATTGGTGTTAGATTTTCTGTTGTTGCTTTTTTGAATTGTCAGCTGCAGAGAGTACCTTTGAAACAGATCCAGGTTATTGTACAATAAAACACACGCACGAGAATAATAACCAAGTCAAGCTTCCCTTGAGTTCCCCTATTTTAGTCTTATTTCTAGTCAGGTCGAATTTAATATTCACAACCTAAATTTTTTTCAGGATCTTATCTTTAACATAAGTACCATAGAGATTAATGTGATCAATCAGATTTTTCAAATGATGCCCATGGGCAAATTCCAACGTTGAGAATTGTTTTACCTTCAGTTTTAATGAGAAAATCATGCAAGAATGTCTTAAATAATGAGATTTTACCAAAATAAGGTGTATAGGATTCCGGGTGCAAATCTAAATGTAAAAATCAATAGTCTTGTGCTTTCTTCCAGAGAATGACTCAGATGTCCCATGGTGCTGGGACTGCAGCTTCCCTATTGAATTGTAGGATTATTAAATGGGCATGTAGCCAGATCAGTGCAGGATCTCAGTTGGCAAAGAACAGGGGAGAAACCTCTCTTGGTTAGTAGATTGCTCCTTCCATTGCTCCTCTTTTCCAGAGGTAGCTACTGCAGCCAAGGATTTTTGACCTATTTACTGTAGTACCAAAGGACTGTGCCAGTAACAAAATCTACCATCTTTCCCTCTAAAATAGTTCCTTTGTTTCTAATTTTAATGACTGTCACTGCATAATAGCTGTGGGTTCCCAGGCGACTATTACTCTCCACTAGAAACAAGGAACTGAATAATAACCCAAGATTCAATAATTAGATTTAATAATCCCAAGAAAAGACGTAGGCTATTTATTACTTTATCAACTTTGATCAGATATAATCTACATACAATAAAATGCCACACATTTTATAGCTTAATGTGTTTTGACAAATGTATTCACCCATGTCACTGCCATCCCAGTCATAATAATAGAGAACATTTCCATTACCTCTAAAGCTTCCCTCAAAATCCCTTGTAGTCAATCTACCATCTCCTGCCCCAGGAAACAGCATATCTACCTTGTAACATTCTAGATTAATTTTACCTCCTTGAGATCACAATACAAGTGGGAATCATATAGTGTGTACTCTGGCATCTAGCTTCTTTCACTCAGCATAGTGTTTTTTGCTCATTAACCATATTGTTGCATGTATTCATAGCTCATCCTTTTTTTTTTTTTTTAATTGCTGAATAGTATACTATTATATATGCCTAGGTGTGTGCATGCTAAGTTGCCTCAGTCCCGCCTGCTTCTTTGCAACCCTCTGGCCTGTAGCCCTCCAGGCTCCTCTGTCCATAGGATTCTCTAGGCAAGTATACTGGAGTGAGTTGCCGTGTTCTCTTCCAGGAGATCTTCCTGACCCAGGGATTGAACCGGCATCTCTTATGTCTCCTGCATTGGCAGATGGGTTCTTTACCACTAGTGCCACCTGTGTGTGTGTTTAGTCACTCAGTCGTGTCCAACTCTTTGCGACCCCATGGACTGGGGCCCTCCAGGCTCCTCTGTCCATGGAATTTTCCAGGCAAGAATACTGGAGCAGATTGCCATTTCCTATTCCAGGGGATCTTACCAACCCAGGGATCTAACTCATGTTGGAAATATAATATACCGTAGTGATTAAAAGCTACAGTTCAGCAGCAGGAGATCTGGTCTCAAGTACCAGCATCTGTGATCCAGGCAAGTAAGTTACTCTTTCTGAGATTCCATTTATTCATATGTCAAATATATATGATTATAATATATTCTTCATATGTGAAATATAGATAATTATAATTTATTTTCACAGGATTGTTGTGAAGACTAGATGAGACAATTCTTGTAAAGTTCTGGACATAATATTTGGTATAGAGACCAAGTATTATGCTCATAAATAGACATCAGTTCTTGCTATTTCATGTGTATTGTTTTTTTAATGCATCACCTTTCATTTTCTTTTTATACTTTTTATACTTTTCATGTTACTGATTTGTAAGAGTTGTTTATATATTTAAATTAATAAAACGTTGCCATATATGCTGCAGTTTTTTTTTCTTGATTTGTAATTGCCTTTTATTTTGGTTTATAATTCTTAATTCTTTGGCATAAGTAGAAATATTTTAAAATGATGTAAATATAGCTAATGCATTTCCTTTATGTGTTTGCATTGATGTTCTGCTTAGGACTGCCTTTTCTATTCCAAGATTTTATATCTTTATATATATAATAAATATAAACATTCATATATATATTCTTATATTTCCTTATATTTATTTCACAGTTTAATTTTTAACATATAAAATTTTAGTTCATTAATATTTATGAATTAGGGAGGTTAATTGCATGTTTTTTTCCAATGGAAAGTTAGTTTTCCTAATATTATTTATTGAATAATTGATTCTTGTCTCACTGATTTGAGATTCCAATTTTATTATATATGGATTTGTAATAATAGCACCAAGTTGTGGATGTGACTGGTGATGGAAGTAAGTCCGAAGCTGTAAAAAACAATATTGCATAAGAACCTGTAATGTTAGGTATGTGAATCAAGGTAAATTAGAAGTGGTCAAACAGGAGATGGCAAGAGTTAATGACATTTTAGGAATCAGCAAACTAAAGTGGACTGGAAACAGTGAATTTAACTCAGATGACCATTATATCTACTACTGTGGGCAGGACTTCCTTAGAAGAAATGGAGTAGCCATGATAGTCAACAAAAGAGTCCAAAATGCGGTACTCGGATGCAATCTCTAAAATGACAGAATGATCTCTGTTCTTTTCCAAGGCAAACCATTCAATATCATGGTAATCCAAGTCTGTGTCCCAAACACTAATGCTGAAGAAGCTGAAGTTAAATGGTTCTATGAAGACCTACATGACCTTCTAGAATTAACAGCCAAAAAATATGTCCTTTTCATTATAGAGGACTAGAATGCAAAAGAAGGAAGTCAAGAGATACATGGAGTAACAGGCAAATTTGACCTTGGAGTACAAAATGAAGCAGGTGAAAGGCTAACAGAGTTTTGCAAAGAAAACACATTGGTCATAGCAAACACCCTCTTCCAACAACACAACCAAAGACTCTACACATGGACATCAGCAGATGGTCAATACCAAAATCAGATTGATTACATTCTTTGCAGCCAAAGATGGAGAAGCTCTATACAGTCAGCAAAAACAAGACTGGGAGCTGACTGTGGCTCAGATCATGAATCATTATTGCCAAATCCAGACTTAAATCGAAGAAAGTAGGGAAGACCACTGGACCGTTCACGTATGATCTAAACCAAATCCCTTACAATTATACAGTGGAAGTGACAAATAGGTTCAAGTGATTAGATCTGATAGACAGAGTGCCTGGAGAACTATGGACGGAGGTTCGTGACATTGTACAGGAGGCAGGGATCAAGATCACCCCCAAGAAAAAGAAATGCAAAAAGGCAAAATGGTTGTCTGAGAAGGTCTTATAAATAAATGAGAAAAGAAAAGAAGTGAAAGGCAAGATGAAAAGGAAAGATACACTCATCTGAATGCAGAGTTCCAAAGAATAGCAAGGAGAGATACTAAAGACTTCCTTAGAGATCAGTGCAAAGAAATAGAGGAAAACAGCAGAATGGAAAAGACTAGAGATCTCTTCAAGAAAATTACAGATACCGTGGGAACATTTCATACAAAGATGGGCACAGTAAAGGATAGAAATGGCATGGACCTAAGAGAAGCAGAAAATATTAAGAAGAGATGGAAAGAATACACAGAAGAACTATACAAAAAAGCTCTTCATGACCGGGATAAGCTTGATGGTGTGATCACTCACCTAGAGCCAGACATCCAGGCATGTGAAGTCAAATGGGCTTTAGGAAACATCACTATGAACGAAGTTAGTGGAAGTGATGGAATTCCAGCTGAGCTATTTCAAATCCTAAAAGATGATGCTGTGAAAGTGCTGCACTCAATATGCCAGCAAATTTGGAAAACTCAGCGGTGGCCACAGGACTGGAAAAGGTCAGTTTTCATTCCAATCCCAAAGAAAGGCAATGCCAAAGAATGTTCAAACTATGACACAATTGCACTCATCTCACATGCTGGCAAAGTAATGCTCAAAATTTTCCAAGCCAGGCTTCAACAGTATGTGAACCATGAAATTCCAGTTGTTCAATCTGGATTTAGAAAAGGCAGAGGAACCAGAGAAATCAAATTGCCAACATCCATTGTATAAATCGAAAAAGCAAGAGAGTTCCAGAAAAATATCTATTTCTGCTTTATTGACTATGACAAAACCTTTGACTGTGTGGATGACAACAAACTGTGGAAAATTCTTAAAGGGATGGGAATACCAGATCACCTGACCTGCCTCCTGAAAAATCTGTATGCAGGTCAAGAAGCAACAGTGAGAACTGGACATAGAACAACAGACTTGTATCAAATAGGAAAAGGAGTACATCAAGGCTGTATATTGTCACCCTGCTCATTTAAATTATATGCAGAGTACATCATGAGAAATGCTGGTCTGGAGGAAGCACAAGCTGGAATCAAGATTGCTGGGAGAAATATCAATAACCTCAGATATGCAGATGACACCACCCTTATGGCAGAAAGTGAAGAAGAACTAAAGAGCCTCTTGATGAAAGTGAAAGAGGAGAGTGAAAAAGTTGGCTTAAAGCTCAACATTCAGAAAACGAAGATCATGGCATCTGGTCTCATCACTTCATGGCAAATAGATGGGGAGACAGTGGCTGACTTTATTTTTTGGGGCTCCAAAATCACTGCGGATAGTGATTGCAGCCATAAAATTTAAAGATGCTTACTCCTTGGAAGGAAAATTATGACCTACCTGGACAGCATATTAAAAAGCAGAGACATTGTCAGCAAAGGTCCGTCTAGTCAAAGCTATGTTTTTTCAAGTAGTCATGTATGGATGTGAGAGTTGGACTATAAAGAAAGCTGAGTGCTGAAGAATTGATGACTTTGAACTGTGGTGTTGGAGAAGACTCTTGAGAGTCCCTTGGACTGCAAGGAGTTCCAACCCATCCATCCTAAAGGAGATCAGTCCTGGGTGTTCATTGGAAGGACTGATGTTGAAGCTGAAACTCCAGTACTTGGGCCACCTAATTTGAAGAGCTGACTCATTGGAAAAGACCCTGATGCTGGCAAAGATTGAGGGCAGGAGGAGAAGGGGATGACAGAGGATGAGATGGTTGGATGGCATCACCGACACAATGGACATGAGTTTGGGTGGACTCCGGGAGTTGGTGATGGACAGGAAGGCCTGGCATGTTGCGCTTCATGGGGTCACTAAGAGTTGGACACGACTGAGCAACTGAACTGACCTGAACTACAGTATATCCTGTACTATAGAATTTACCCTAAATAAACAGTCTGTCTTCGAAAACTTTACAAGGATATCTTTTATATCTTCAAGAGCAAAACAGAATCCAAAAATGTGCATATAAGTTGAAGTCCAGCTTCTGTAAATAATGTGATCTTGACAAGTTATTTAACCTCATCCTTGGAAAATAAGATGAATGATTTCAAAACAGTATCTACCTCACTAGCTTCTTTAAACCATGTTGTCCTCTACAAATGTATGCTTTTATCTCTTTTTCCCTCCATTTCTTATGAACAAATAACTGTGTGTGTGTTTGTGTGTATATATGTGTGTGTGTTTATGTGTATGTGTGTGTGTATCTGTACAACTATTTATAAAAATAGGCAGTGGGCTAGATTTGGCGCGTAGGTCATAGTTTACTGATCTCTGGCTTAAAGAGGAATTTTAAAGCTGAGATATGCATAATCTCTGCCCAGGTCAAAAACATACATGACACTCCAGAAATCTCTGTCTGCCCCTCCTAGATGATAATTCCTCACTCCCTTGTTCCATTGTATTAATATATACACATTTTTCTTTTATCTATTTCATTGCCAATTGAAAATTGGGCTGGTTTTCAGTTGGGGGTTATTATTAATGATATTCCTATGAATGTTACTATTGTCCTCTGATACACAAATGCATGTACATAGGAGGAGGACAGGGGGATGATCTGTGTATATCTTTAACTTGCAAACTGCTTCCCTAACTGGTTGCATCCATTTACACTCCCAATTTCAGTGAATCAGGGTTCCCATCCACGCAAAGTGCATGTGAGTTTCAATGCTCACATTCTCATCAACGTTTGGAATTGTCAGACTTAATTTTCGCTGTTTGATGAGTGTGTAATGCTATCTCATTGTGGTTTTCATCAGCAATTCTTGATCTCTAAGCATACTTAATGTCTGTAAAAGGCAGTGGAACTATTTCTTTTTTTTTTTTGTATAGTACTTGTCCTTATAAGTTCTAGTCGGTTTAGTTTATGTAATATAGATACTATAAAATATGTTCTTTTCAGTTCAGTTGAGTCGTGTCCGACTCTTTGTGATCCCATGAATCGCAGCATGCTAAGCCACCCTGTCCATCACCAATATCCAGAGTCTACCCAAACCCATGCCCATCGAGTCAGTGATGCCATCCAGCCATCTCATCCTCTGTCGTCCCCTTTTCCTCCTGCCCCCAATCCCTCCCAGCATCAGGGTCTTTTCCAATGAGTCAACTTTTCGCATGAGGTGGCCAACGTATAGGAGTTTCAGCTTCAGCCTCAGTCCTTCCAATGAACATCCAGGACTGATCTCGGTTAGGATGGACTGGTTGGATCTCCTTGCAGTCCAAGAGACTCTCAAGAGCCTTCTCAACACCACTTTTCAAAAGCATCAATTTTTTGGTGCTCAGCTTTCTTCACAGTCCAACTCTCACATCCATACATGACCACTGGAAAAACCATAGCCTTGACCAGAGGGACATTTGTTGGCAAAGTGATGTCTCTGCTTTTTATTATGCTATCTAGGTTGGTCATAACTTTCCTTCCAAGGAGTAAGCGTCTTTTAATTTCATGGCTGCAATCACCATCTGCAGTGATTTTGGAGCCCGCCCAAAATAAAGTCTGACACTGTTTCCACTGTCTCCCCATCTATTTCCCATGAGGTGATGGGACCAGATGTCATGATCTTAGTTTTCTGGATGTTAAGCTTTAAGCCAACTTTTTCACTCTCCTCTTTCACGTTCACCAAGAGGCTTTTTAGTTCCTCTTCACTTTCTGTCATAAGTGTGGTGTCATCTGCATATCTGAGGTTATTGGTATTTCTCCTGGCAATCTTGATTCCAGCTTGTGCTTCTTCCAGCATTTCTCATGATGCACTGTGCATATATTTTAAATAAGCAGGGTGACTATATACCGCCTTGATGTACTCCTTTTCCTATTTGATACCAGTCTGTTGCTCCATGTCCAGTTCTAACTGTTGCTTCCTGATCTGTATACAGGTTTCTCAAGAGGCAGGTCACGTGGTCTGGTATTCCCATCTCCTTCAGAATTTTCCGTAGTTTATTGTGATCCACACAGTCAAAGGCTTTGGCGTAGTCAATAAAGCAGAAATAGATGATTTTCTGGAACTCTCTTGCTTTATCGATGATCCAGCGAATATTGGCGTATTGAGTGCAACACTTTCACAGCATCATCTTTCAGGATTTGAAATAGCTCAACTGGAATTCCATCATATCCACTAGCTTTGTTCGTAATAATGCTTTCTAACGCCCACTTGACTTCACATTCCAGGATGTCTGTCTCTAGGTGAATGATCACAGCATTGTGATTATCTGGGTCGTGAAGATCTTTTTTTGTACAGTTCTTCTGTGTATTCTTGCCACCTCTTCTTAATATCTTCTGCTTCTGTTAGGTCCATACCATTGCAGTTCCTTTATCGAACTCATCTTTTCGTGAAATGTTCCCTTGGTATCTCTAATTTTCTTGAAGAGATCTCTAGTCTTTCCCATTCTGTTGTTTTCCTCTATTTCTTTGCATTGATCGCTGAGGAAGGCTTTCTTATCTCTCCTGGCTATTCTTTGGAACTCTGCATTCAAATGGGAATATCTTTATATTCTTTTGCAGCCGCTGCTGCTGCTAAGTCGCTTCAGTCGTGTCTGACTCTGTGCGACCCCACAGATGCCAGCCCACCAGGCTCCCCTGTCCCTGGGATTCTCCAGGCAAGAACACTGGAGTGGGTTGCCATTTCCTTCTTCAATGCATGAAAGTGAAAACTGAAAGTGAAGCAGCTCAGTTGTGTCCAACTCTTCACGACCCCATGGACTGCAGCCTACCAGGCTCCTCCACCCTTGGGATTTTCCAGGCAAGAGTACTGGAGTGGGGTGCCATTGCCTTCTCTGTTATGTTCTTTTAGGATGAACTAAATATTAAAGCACAAAAGTGTGGGTTGTATAACAAAGTAAAGACATTTTCTGTATAAAATATTTGTTATAATATATACAAACTTTGGGCTTCCCTGGTTGCTCATCTGGTAAAGAATCTTCCTGCAATGCAGGAGACCCTGGTTTGATTCCTGGGGTGGGGAAATCCACTGGAGATGGGAACGTCTACCCACTCCAGTATTCTGGCCTGGAGAATTCAATGGACTGGCAGCCCACAGTCCATGAGGTCGCAAAGAGTCAGACATGACTGAGCAACTTTCACTTTCTTTCAATATACAAGCTTCAGATTTGTACTGTTTATGTTCATAAAGTGATTTTTAAAGTGAATGTTTACTTTGCTTTGGGGAACAAGTGAGTTTTCATTGTAGCCGAAGTCATGTGCTCGTGCTGTTAAGATGGTCAAATAGGTTAAGAGTGAATCATTGGCCATTTTTCTCTTAGCCTACAACATTTGAAAAAACTTCAAGGAGTAAAATAACTATGTAGCTGTGAAGATACTATTATTCAAACATTTGGGGTATATTTTATTTTATTATTTATAAGTGGAATCAAACAGCTTCAAAGACTATATATGGAAAAAATAAAATTTTAAATTGAAATAAGGTATAATTTTACCATTGTAACAGATTATTATTTTCCCATTATTTTCTTCTTAGTTTTCTCCAGTATAAATCATCTTCAAATGCAGCATAGATGTAGTGGTTTGGTGCCTTAAATTCCTTGAAATCTTTCAGATATTTGAATGTTTGACACCCATGGTCAAAATTAACTGGTACAAAAATGTTTCACACAACATATAAACACTAAGTATTATCAGTATATTTCATAAGTGTGTTTCTATATTGATACTCTAATGATAAATATACATTTTTATGACTGAAGTCATTGAAACAAGATGTCTTGTTCTCAATTTCTCTACTGAAGATGAAAACCGCACTTAATTCTAATGTGTCTTTACAAGGCTTTTATTTCCTCTAGGGGGAAAGGTGAATTTGTATTGATAATGCTTAACTAACAGTTTTCTCTCACCTTATCAAAACAAATCGATGGATCAGTGCTTAATGAAGTTTTATAACATAATACATACAAAGTACTCATTTTCATCCTTATTAAAGACCAAAGGAAATGAAACAAAATGAGAAAATTTTTGTTTGTTGGTTCTCTTTTCAATGTGAGTGCTTGAAGCCATCAAATAATATTAATTTAATAAGTATACTTAGGTAAAGTGACTTTGGGAATAATTTCAGTCAAAAGGATGTGTTAGTGATGGACTTTCTGTCTGATGTTACTACAATAATTAGAAAAAAAAATCCCTGTGTTATTTGATGTCACAAGCTCTAGCTTGTGACGTTTATATGCTAAATCTATATTGATACGACCATGGGAAAATTGGAACTTTTAAATATTGACCAGTTGTCATCAAGCTCTGTGTATTAAGATTATCTTGCCAGGCACATTACAGAAAATTGGACCAACTGGACTTTTGATCTTCGTTTTCTACCTTCTTTTTTGTACTGCTCTTGCATTAAATGAAGGAGTAGCGAGTATAAACACAAGTAGGGGCAGTGCAAGTGCAGTGATAAATCAAGAAGCGAGCAATGTGGTGGGTTAAAAGATGAGGAAAATTAAAAGAAAACTAACAAGAGGCTCAGTAAGAAGTCAATAAGACTTTTGGATAGCAGCCATCCTGACTGGTGTGTAGTGGTACCTCATTGTGGTTTTGATTTGCATTTCTCTGTTAATGAGTGATGTTGAGGAAATGATGGAGAGTGTGTGGAGAAAAGGGAACCCTCTTACACTGTTGGTTGGAATGCAAACTAATACAGCCACTATGGAGAACAGTGTAGCGATTCCTTAAAAAACTCGAAATAGAACTGCCATAGGACCCAGCAATCCCACTCCTGGGCATACACACAGAGGAAACCAGATCTGAAAGAGACACATGCACCCCACTGTTCATCACAGCACTGTTTATAATTGCCAGGACATGGAAGCAATCTAGATGCCCATCAGCAGACAAATGGATAAGGAAGCTATGGTACATATACACAATGGGATATTACTCAGCTGTTAAAAAGAATTCATTTGAATCAGTTCTAATGAGATGGATGAAACTGGAACCCATTATACAGAGTGAAGTAAGCCAGAAAGCTAAAGACCAATAGAGTATACTAACACATATATATGGAAGTTAAAAAGATGGTAACAATGACCCTATATGCAAAACAGAAAAAAGAGACACAGTTGTACAGAACAGACTTTGGGACTCTGTGGGAGAAGGTGAGGGTGGGATGTTCTGAGAGAATAGCATTGAAACAAGTATACTATCAAGGGTGAAACAGATCACCAGCCCAGGTTAGATGCATGAGACAAGTGCTCGGGGCTGGTGCACTGGGAAGACCCAGAGGGATGGGATGAGGAGGGAGGCGGGAAAGGGGATCTGGATGGGGAACACATGTAAATCCATGGCTGATTCATGTCAACATGTCAATGTATGGCAAAAACCACTACAATATTGTAAAGTAATTAGCCTCCAACTAATAAAAATAAATGAATAAAAAGTCAATAAGAGCAAAAAATAAAATAAAAATAACAGGAAAAGGAAGACATGAAACAAACAAACAAACAAAAAAATCAACCAAACATTTTAACATCATTATTTAGGTAGGGCATTATTACCAAGTTATATTTGAAGTGATTTTTCTTAAACAGTGCATTTTCAGTACAAAATTTCCTCTTGTCTGTGGTGATTAGTGATGACTGATTTCATATAAATTGTTTCTTAGAAGCAATCTAATTTGGGGCTTTGGAAGACTACTGTGAACTATTTTCAACCTACTTATTCATTCTCTTCATGAACTCCTTTTTATTAGTATTTTTTTACTAATGACTTTATAACATTTACATTTGTTCACTTAAATCAAAAGGGCTTTTCTTTTAAGTATTTTTTGCTTTGAAACAGATATTTTTATGAATTTTTGAATTTTTATTTTTCCCTAAAAAATAGACTTATATAAAGCTGTTTTATATTTTGTACTTAATGTGATTCAGTTTATTAATCAGGAAAATACTTTGCTACTTTTTTTTTTTTACTTTGCTACTTTTAAATTTGATTTTAAGTTCCTCTTTAGTTAGCTAGACTTGCTTTCATCAATTTTGTACAGTGAACCTACTGACCTTACATTGGATCAAAAATAAAGCAATGCTTAATAAGAAGACATCTGATTGCGGGGAAAAAAATTGGATGATTTTTTCCATCAATGTGTGCTACTAAGATTGAGCAATTAATGGATGACATTGCTTCTTACTACATCTGTTATAGTCCTCTGAGTTTCTGCACTCCAGCCTCTAAGTGGGAAGAGGCAGTCCTTTTTGATGTCCCGCTTCATTTTTATTTGGTTTTGCAAATTAAAAAAAAATTCCAAAGAGCCCTCCAGGCCAGTGTGACTATATGAGTTTATCTTCTAAGATCTAATACCAAGGACTCCTGTTTCCTTCTGTTCCTACTCCCTTCTCTCCATCAACTCCACCTCTCTCTTAGTTTTGCATAAACCTTTTCATTTGAGGTCATAGATGTTCTGATCACTCAATAATTGCAATACATTTTTTATTTTACCTTCCTTGTAATTCCAAAGTTATTATAATTTTTAGTTAGTTTATTTTACACAGAGTGCTTCCATTTTCAGGCTCTACTCTCAGCACTATACAAATATTAACTCTAATGCCTTATTTCGAAGGACACTGCTTGATTTTGCATCTCATTCTCATTCTCATTCTGGTATTGACACTTTCTGGTTCCAGCAATAGCTTCCATGTTAGATCCTTGATTGTCTAAACAAGGAAATTATGAAGCAGAAAAGGAAGAGAGGGAGAATATGATATAGAAGATAAAAGGGCTGTTTTCTCTTTTGAATAATACCTACTTCCATTTGATGTAGATAGGGCATTAAGGGTGACATTATTGATAATATTGATTGTTGCCATTTTTACAGGGATTCATGTTTTTTTATTTTTATTTTTTAAATTTTTTTTTAATTTTTTATTAGTTGGAGGCTAATTACTTCACAACACTTCACTGGGTTTTGTCATACATTGATATGAATCAGCCATAGATTTACACATATTCCCCATCCTGATCCCCCCTCCCACCTCCCTCTCCACCCGATTCATCTGGGTCTTCCCAGTGCACCAGGCCCGAGCACTTGTCTCATGCATCCCACCTGGGCTGGTGAACTGTTTCACCATAGATAATATACATGCTGTTCTTTCGAAACATCCCACCCTCACCTTCTCCCACAGAGTTCAAAAGTCTGTTCCGTACTTCTGTGTCTCTTTTTCTGTTTTGCATATAGGGTTATCGTTACCATCTTTCTAAATTCCAAATATATGTGTTAGTATGCTGTAATGTTCTTTATCTTTCTGGCTTACTTCACTCTGTATAATGGGTTCCAGTTTCATCCATCTCTTTAGAACTGATTCAAATGAATTCTTTTTAATGGCTGAGTAATATTCCATGGTGTATATGTACCACAGCTTCCTTATCCATTCATCTGCTGATGGACATCTAGGTTGCTTCCATGTCCTGGCTATTATAAACAGTGCTGCGATGAACATTGGGGTGCGTGTGTCTCTTCCAGATCTGGTTTCCTCAGTGTTTATGCCCAGAAGTGGGATTGCTGGGTCCTATGGCAGTTCTATTTCCAGTTTTTTAAGAAATCTCCACACTGTTTTCCATAGTGGCTGTCCTAGTTTGCATTCCCACCAACAGTGTAAGAGGGTTCCCTTTTCTCCACACCCTCTCCAGCATTTATTGCTTGTAGACTTTTGGATAGCAGCCATCCTGACTGGAGTGTAATGGTACCTTATTGTGGTTTTGATTTGCATTTCTCTAATAATGAGTGATGTTGAGCATCTTTTCATGTGTTTGTTAGCCATCTGTATGTCTTCTTTGGAGAAATGTCTGTTTAGTTCTTTGGCCCATTTTTTGATTGGGTCATTTATTTTTCTGGAATTGAGCTTCAGGAGTTGCTTGTATATTTTTGAGATTTATCCTTTGTCTGTTTCTTCATTTGCTATTATTTTCTTCCAATCTGAGGGCTGTCTTTTCACTTTACTTATAGTTTCCTTTGTAGTGCAAAAGCTTCTAAGTTTAATTGGGTCCCATTTGTTTAGTTTTGCTTTTATTCCCAATATTCTGGGAGGTGGGTCATAGAGGATCTTGCTGTGATTTATGTCAGAGAGTGTTTTGCCTATGTTCTCCTCTAGGAGTTTTATAGTTTCTGGTCTTACATTTAGATCTTTAATCCATTTTGAGTTTATTTTTGTGTATGGTGTTAGAAAGTGTTCTAGTTTCATTCTTTTACAAGTGGTTGACCAGTTTTCCCAGCACCACTTGTTGAAGAGGTTGTCTTTTTTCCATTGTATATCCTTGCTTCCTTTGTCAAAGATAAGGTGTCCATAGGTTCATGGATTTATCTCTGGGCTTTCTATTCTGTTCCATTGATCTATATTTCTGTCTTTGTGCCAGTACCATACTGTCTTGATGTCTCGCTGTTTGCAGATGACATGATCCTCTACATAGAAAACCCTAAGGACTCTTCCAGAAAATTACTAGAGCTAATCAGTGAATATAGTAAAGTTGCAGGGTATAAAATTAACACACAGAAATCCCTTGCATTCCTATATACTAACAATGAAAAAACAGAAAGAGAAATTAAGGAAACAATATCATTCACCATTGCAACAAAAAGAATAAAATACTTAGGAGTATATCTACCTAAAGAAACAAAAGACCTATACATAGAAAACTATAAAACACTGATGAAAGAAATCAAAGAGGACACAAACAGATGGAGAAACATACCATGTTCATGGATTGGAAGAATCAATATTGTCAAAATGGTTATTCTACCTAAAGCAATCTAAAGATTCAATGGAATCCCTATCAAGCTACCAATGGTATTTTTCACAGAACTAGAACAAATAATTTCAGAATTTGTATGGAAATACAAAAAACCTCGAATAGCCAAAGTAATCCTGAGAAAGAAGAATTGAACTGGAGGAATCAACCTGCCTGACTTCAGACTCTACTACAAAGCCACAGGGCTTCATGTTTTAAGCACTCTATGTTTATTGTCTTTCATCCTGACAACAACTTTATGCACTTTAGCTATTGTCATATCCAGTTACAAAAGACACAACTGAGGCTCAAAATGGTTAAGTAACTATACATGGGAATTTAATCCAGTGGTTTAAACTCCCAAGCCTGGGTTCCTTCCAATTTTACTAGAATGCATTTCACTGATATGAAAACTGAGGTACAGAAAAAAAAAAAAAAACAACATTAATTGAGTGCCAACTCTAAATATACAATTTATCCATTAATCCTCTTGACAATTTATGGGGTAGACATTGGTGACTTGTCAGGATCGCATGTTAGTATACCAAGCCAATTTTCTAAATGAGATGTGTCTGATTTCAAATCTTGGTAGTGCTTTGACCATACAAGAGTCTCACAAAGGGTTGCAATATCTGAGTTTAGGTGATCAATGGAAAACTTTTTACTTTAAAATTTATTTACTTATTTTAAAATATGTTGGAAAGATATAGCTAGTGTAAAGTTGGTAAACAAAAACCTCAATTAAATACAGTTGGGAGACCAGAAGGGAGAGTTCTTATGCCTTGTAGCAATATGCAGGAAGAAGAAAGGCTCCTTTCTTGGCTAGGATTCAGCCATGAAAAGCTATGAACTCTTTGTTTACTGTAGCCCTCCCAACTTCCTTTTCCCTTCTGTAAAAGCTTTCTCCTTCCCTTGCTCTGTGGGGAATTGCACAAAGCTCACCATGTTTGCAGACCCTGAATTGTAATTCTCTGCTGATCTCAAATAAACCTATTTTCACTAAAGTAATATCTGGCAGTCTGTTTGTTTTAGGCCATCATTAGCATGTCACACCTGATATTTTGTTGATATCATTTACTAGGCTAAGTATGAAATTTTGAAAGTTAGTCTTTTTTTTTTTTTTTGAAAGTTAGTCTTATTGGGACTTCCCTGGTGGTCCAGTGGCTAAGACTCCAGTGCAGGGGGCCTAGATCCCACATGCCAGAACTAAGGCTTCACATGCCTCAACTAAATATCCCACAGGCTGCAACTAAGACTTGGTGCAGGCAAATAAATAAATAAATATTTTTAAAAAGTTAATCTTATTAAAGAAAAAGTATTAAGAAAATAATACTATAATGTAAGAAATATGGCATGGTATGTAAAAGTATAATGAGACAGTGTAGAGATATAGTAGAAATTATAAGGATGATATTTACATGACTGAAGTCTTGGAAATAATGGAGAAAATTAGGCCATATTTTATAGGTGGATAAATGCAAAGATAGTTAATGACTTGCCCAAGGTTATGAAGCTGACTTACAAAGAGATTAAGGAACAGTTTACACTTTAGGTGGATCCTGAAATACATGGACACAGGAAAGGGAGTAGCATAAATTTGTCCAGAGCTGTTCTCAAAGTATCAAAAATGGAGTCATTTTTCTCCAGAGTCTGAATTGGATATGGCAGTGGTGAATAAACTTAAACTGCTGCAGTGACTGAAGTAGAGCAAAGTTTTTGCTCCTTCCAGGAGGAGGCAATGGCAGGTATAAAAGATGTAATTCCTCCAATTTCTCCATTTCTTCTTTTCTTTTTCCTTTCCTCTCTTCCCCCAAGAATGGCTTCTTATCTGCTTTAGGCTGTTCTTAATATTCAGAGTGACCTGATTTCATCTTTCTAACACTGTTGGCCAGGATCAGGAGAGAGGGTGAGGCACAAAGTGGCTCTTGTCCTAGGACTTTATACATTCCCCTTCTTCTTCCCCTTGATCAGCCATCCCTGATAATGTCTTTCTGGAAAATAATTTTTGTGCTATGGAAGAAAGCTATTGCAGTTTCAGTGAGTTTGTGCTGAGGCAAGAACAAAGCAACCTTAATTAAAGAATGACAGGCTGCATAACCAGGAAACGTTCAAAGTAAATGGGTTTGTGAAGAGATTTATTGCAATTAAAGAGCAAATGTCAATTCAAAATTCAAGCTGGAAAGAACTACACAAGTTAAAGACACCTCTGAGCACTTTCTTGGCAGATAACAAAATGGGTGGCTTTTTGACAATGGAGTAAGATTAATCTTCATATAAGGATGAACTATTCCCAATGAAGTTCTCCATCAGTTTTGTTCAAACTTTCCAACAGCACCAAGTGTGGATTTACAAATCTATTTTTTCATTTTCTGTGAATCTGTTAAAAAAAAAAAAAAAAAAAGCAACCAAGAAAATAACACTTTTGCAAGGGTACTTTTTCCAGATGATGTATTAGGGCAAGTCAGCCCTTGGCAAAGCTGTGAAGCAGCAAGGTTTATCGTGAAAGGTAACCTAGCTATCCAGGAGCCTCATTCAGCAGGACATTTCTCTGTCTGAGAGAATAAAAATTGACAAGTTTGGTCACATCAAAGTGTGAATCACTAAATGTGTTAATTTGGGGGAATATTTACATTTTAATAGAAAGTCTACTAAGAAAGAACAGTTTTTAACACAAGGTTGGCTGTATGCTATGATCTCATGCACTATAGGGTAAAGTGTATGTGAGCATATGTGTTTATTAGAGGGATGGCAGAGGTGATGGAGAGGTACTGACTGAGACAATCCTACAATTCATAACACATAAATTGGGCCTTGGCAATTGTAACTGTAGAAGTGGTTCACCCTCCACTGGTTATTGACTATAAACACAATGTTGAATGACTGTGATTAATTTACAGAATGCCTGAACTCTTCAAGACTCACTTCAGTAATGTGCTAGACAGAAAAAATGCCCCAGGCTTCACAGATTGATAATAACAGTTAACATTTATTGAGGCCTTACTGTGCCAGGCATTGGTCTGATAAGTTTAAATCTATTAACTCATTTAATCTTCAAAGCAGTCATATAAACAAGAGCTATCATTTTCATATATGGAAATTGAGTATGGAAATGTGTGTGTGTGTGTATATATATATATAATTTATATTATATGACTGATGTACTCCTGTTATTAAACCAAATGTGGGTCCACTGGCCCACATGCAGTGTGTTTTGGTAAAGGAAAGTGCAGTGCTTATTGCACAACACCAAACAAAGAGTTCAGGGCAACTAGTGTTCAAAACACCTGAACTCCCTGATGGGTTTCAGCAAAATATTTTTAAAGGCCAGGTGAGAGAGGGAGTGGGTCACAGGGTATGTGATCAGCTGCTGCACAGTTCTCTAATTGGTTGATAGAGAGGTAACATGGCTGTGTCACAGGGGTTAATGTCATTAATACTCAGGCTTCAGTAGGTCTGGAGCTAAGTGCTCCTAGTCATCAAGTAGTTAACATCCTCAATTTGGTGGAGGTTTGCTGCTGTTAAGTCGCTTCAGTCATGTCTGACTGAAGTCATGACCCCATAGATGGCAGTCCACTAGGCTCCTCTGTCCCTGGGATTCTCCAGGCAAGAATACTGGAGTGGGTTGCCATTTCCTTCTCCAATGCATGAAAGTGAAAAGTGAAAGTGTAGTCGCTCAGTCGTGCCTGATTGTTAGCGACCCCATGGACTGCAGCCTACCAGGCTCGTCCATCCATGGGATTTTCCAGGCAAGAATATTGGAGTGGGGTGCCATTGCCTTCTCCATGGTTGAGTTTTAGGATGGGTAAAATAAGTCAGGAAATGTGCATCAGATACTGTTATATAGGTACCTCAAAGAGGAGCTAAGGCAAAGGGCTTATGGAGGTAGGGCTTTTCCCCAGGAAGGCCCCATAGGGTCCTGCTCAGTCACCCTCCAGATAGGTCAAGTGCCTTGCTTAGGATTAAAATCATTTAAATTGGGGAAAAATCTAGAATTAGAACCTTAGCCTCCTGCATTTTCAATCCTTCCCACAGTCTCTATTGCCTGTGGACATGATAATTTCTCTTATCTCTCCATTTCTCTTGTTTCATAATGTGAAATTGGGGTTTCTAGAAGTAGAAAATAGTAAAGTCAGATGATATAATTGCTGCAAGTAGAAGAACTTCTGATACCAACAAGCAAGTAATAAGAGGTACTATAAGATAAGTGCAATTAGTACTGGAAGGTTTTGAAGGCAAAAGAGTTTACATGGAAATGGAGGATCCAGAGAACTCTCCTGAAATAGCTGGTACTTAAGTTGGGGGACTACACAACCAGGTCCCACTTCACTTTAGGAATCTTAAGTGAAAAGCAGTGCATAAAATACAGTAGAGCTGGTAGAAAGGCAGAAAGTGGATAAATCAGTTCTGAAGCTATCAGAGTAGCACAAGCATGAGGTAATCATGGACAGTGGGAATAGAAAAGTGATAGGATTGACAGATGTGGCAGAGGTAAGGAAATATCATTACTTGTCAAGTGTCTGCCCAGAGAGGTCATGGAGAAGTTGAAACCAAAAATGTCTCCTAGATTTTAAATCTGATTGACCATTAACAGAAACAGGAAAATCAAAAGAAAAAAAAAAAAGTGATTTGGAAGGGGAGAGGATGAGCCCAGTCAATAGGGCAGGCAGGGTATCTTAGGGGAAATATCCATAATAAAGCTAGTACCCAGGAATGAGGTGGAGTTTGCCATCAATATTTGGGGGACATATTTATGGGAGTGGATAGGATTTCCAAGATGAGGGTAGCAGCTTGACTTAAGTGTGGGAGAGGGTGTGTCAGAACAAGAGCATAGATAATCAAACCTTGGCAAATGTGACACAGTGGTATTTTATTAAAAAGAAAAAAAAAAAAAAGAAACCTAAGAGGCTTCTATCGATTTACACTTTGAAAATGTATCACATACATGTTCTTTTGTACTCCCAGAACTCCTGTCTGACACAATATTGCATGATTTTTACAGGTGCAGCTAATAAAATATTCTGTGACTCCCAAGCTGCAATTTAGTCATTTCACTACTCAACACTTCCAACTAGCTGCTTTTTATATCCTGGATACCTTTATAAAACCTTCTTCTCCTTTAATCTGACTACCACAGGCTACAAGTTAATCTAAGAACCCTTCAGTATTGCCCTTTGACTAAGGGCCCTAACCCAAGAGAGAATAGCTAAGTATTATTCTCAGCCTAGTCATATACACTCATTTATGTCTTTCAAGAATTATTTATTGAGAACAAATTGAGGGCCAAGGGTTGGAGTCAAACAAAAGGGATATGGACTTTTAATTTTTCACTTCTGGGTCTTAATGTAATCCAGAATTATTATCTCAGAGTCAAGCATTTGGAGCTGAGGTTGTCATACCTCCTCTGGCTTATTAAGAAAAGGCCCTGCTTTTGGTCACTTTGTGAAGGAGCAATATCTTTGCATTTTACACAGTAGAATCAGAGCCAGCCTTTGGCAATGATGTGAAAAATAAGTCATTGCACAAAACTCCCCCTCTTTTTGGTAGACTTCCTTTTTTCCTTTGTACTTGGTTCTTATCTGCCCAAAATCCCATATTGTAATCCTTGAAACTATTCTCTCATCCTGACCTCTGAGGGAAATGGGAACATATATTTCCTTGCTGTGTAAATTAGAAAGAAACAGAGTAGGGTATTTCAAGGTCATCTGTTCTATGGGATTTAAAGGACATTTTGTTTAGTATTTAGTTAAAATTGAGTTTTTGAAAGAAGACCAGTTATCACTGGAAGCTATGTTGTACCTAATAGGAGAGAAAGAGTGCTTAACTTGGTAAGCCTTGGTAAGCAATTCTTAGTTGATGTGGGAGAAATAGACCAATAAAGAAGACAGAGGAAGCAAAACAATTTAGTTTGAAAATGCCAGTACCCTAATGAAAATAAAAACCATTAAGCAGTCAAGTATATAATAAAATTGACTTTTTACTTGGTGATTAAGTTGTTCACCCTTTTAGTTACATAAACTGTCACTGATATGTGGCCTCAATATATGTTGACTTCCAATATGGTTTGTGATAGATGTCTACATGGTCAAATTTAGCCTGTTGCTGATTAATGAATCCCTAATTGGGTCTTGTATGAAAGGCAAAAATTCTTAGAGAAACTAAGAGATTTATTTGGTACTTGAATCCTGGGATTAAAGAATCCTCTACTTGATGTGTTTCTTAAAATAATTTGTAAGATAATTAAAGTATCTGAAGTACTATGTGAAGTGTGAAATAACAAATATGACATTTATTTGCTGTCTTAACATAAACTGATCTCATTTATTTATATAGAAAGGTATATAAAATACAAATTGTGAATATAAATAACAATATTATAAGATAAATGGTAAATAAAAGAAATGATGTTTCAATTTCTGAAGTATATTTTTATTTTAAACGTCATTATAATTGGGCTTCCTTGATAGCTCAGTTGGTAAAGAATCCACCTGCAATGCAGGAGACCCCAGTTCAATTCCTGGGTTGGGAAGATCCCCTGAAGAAGGGAAAGGCTACCCATTCCAGTATTCTGGCCTGAAGAATTCAATGGACTGTATAGTCCATGGGGTCACAAAGAGTTGGACACAACTGAGTGACTTGCACTTTCACAATTTCATTATCTTACTGGCAATTTGCCAAGAATATGAATTTTATTTTTTCTATGATTATTCACAAACTGAATGTTAATATTCAGGGTGTTCCTCTTAAATACTCAATATTCTGTAAAGGATAGGGTAAAATGGTATACTTCAGCCAAAGAGTGAATTACCTAAGTACTGGCCTTCATGAGCTCATGAAATTTGACTTCACTTGTTGGGAGTGGACATAGGAGATTAGGGACACAAAAGAAAATCTACTAATATCATATGAGAGTAGTAGACATTTAGCCTCTACATTTTTTTTTTCTTTTTCGTATTTTGTTTAGAAGATAAACTCAATAAAATGTTGGTTAAATGGACAAATAAATGGAGATCCAAATTTAATGATTCTCAACATTTTTCCCACCTTAACACCCTGGAAGGATATTCCAAGCTCCCGTCAGCAACAGTGGGTTGAGGAGAGACTCTCAACTAGAGAGTGAAGCATATCCTAAGAGATGGAGGTTAGAATTTGGGTTGAGACATGAAGGGTGTTGTGCAGTGTGTAATTTGAGAAGCTTCCCTGGGTAATTCTGATATATGGACCCACCTGAGTAGAAAAATCTCTGGCTTAGACAATTCTCAGTAACAAATTACAAGGAAACTGATGTTCGCAGGATTTTTAGAATCCATATTCTTTTAACATATGGAAATAGATAGGAACCTATCGTTACAATGGGTTTCAGTTAGTTACACTAGGATTGTAATTTGATACCCATCCAGTACGGATTCCAGTAGAGGGTTGGCAACACTTTGGAGAGTTTAGATAATTAATTCAATAATTTATCTGAAACCCTGCTGCTGCTGCTGCTGAGCTGCTTCAGTCATGTCCAACTGTTTGCAACCCCATGGACTGTAGCCTGCCAGGCTCCTCCATTCATGGGGATACTCCAGGCAAGAATACTGGAGTGGGTTTCCATGCCCTCCTCCAGGGGATCTTCCCAACTTAAAGATTGAACCTGCATCTCTTATGCCTCCTGCATTGGTAGATGGGTTCTTTACCACTAGCGCCACCTGGAAAGACCTATCAGAAACCCTTGGTTGGTTGATTGGTTTTAGTCGCTAAGTCTTATATGACTCTTGCGACCCCATGGACTGTGGCCCGCCAAACTCCTCTGTCCATGGGGATTCTCCAGGCAAGAACACTGGAGTGGGTTGCCATTTCTTTCTCCAGGGGATCTTCCCGAACCAGGAATTGAACCTGGGTCTCCTGCATTGCAGGCAGATGATTTACTGACTGAACTATGAGGGAAGCCCCAAGAGGAACCCTGCTGCTGCTAAGTCACTTCAGTCGTGTCCGACTCTGTGCGACCCCATAGACGGCAGCCCACCAGGATCCACCGTCCCTGGGATTCTCCAGGCAAGAACACTGGAGTGGGTTGCCATTTCCTTCTCGAATGCATGAAAGGGGAAAGTGAAAGTGAAGTCGCTCAGTCTTGTCCGACTCTTCGCGACCCCATGGACTGCAGCCTACCAGGCTCCTCTGTCCATGGGCTTTTCCAGGCAAGAGTACTGGAATGGAGTGCCATTGCCTTCTCCATCAGAAACACTACTTGCTATTAAATTTTTGAATGATTCATACACAAAGTACACAGAAATTTTAATTCCGTGTGTGTGTGTATTCATCTGGAATCTCTTGGTAACCTCAAAATTTTTCAAGTCAGCCTCAAGGCTGTGACCTAGGACTTCATTATCATGTCAGGAACAAAAAAAAAATATATGGGCAAAAAAAAAAAAAAAAACATATGGGCAAATAAACAGAGAGGTGGGGAACAGTCAGAGGTTAAAACCAGGAGGCATTCACTAGGAGACAGAGAGTAAAGGTGGCCTAGAGTGAGCTAAGCAGAGCAACCCTATTCTCTTGTGAGAACTCAAAAGGGGCTGACTGATCTAGGGGTGATGAAATAGGTGGTCAGGAGAATTGGAATAATGATGTCTAATTGCTGACACCTTAGTGAGTCATGCTGATTTTTGTGAATATAATATGAATTGTTCAACAAAAATAAAAGCTTTTACCCCTTGTTGTTTTCTCCACTGAATTTTCAATCCTAAGGCATTATCCAAGAAAGAATAAAAAATTTGTTCCTCCACCTTAACATTAGGGGTAGACGGGTGCTGTAAGAATGCACTAAAAGCATCCCTATACCTTAATTCGAAGACAGAAGATGCCTGTCTGCCACGATTTTGAGTAAACAGTTGTGTATCACATTGGGCTATTACTGCTCCCTGGTGCTGGGTTTATACAATTCAATCACTTGCAAATGTTTTCTACACTCTGCAACCAGCCTCTCAGGTTTGATTTGGTTTTGTATAAATTTTCAAAAGACAGCACCTTAAGCAAACATGCATTTTGCACATATTCATAGAAGATCTGTTTCTATAGACCACTCTAAAAAATAAGAAGGTTTTCCAACTTTCTTATTACTGAGTTGTTGACAGATGGATCATTCAATTGACTTTTAATTAGGAAGATGAAGGACCAAGAAGTCAAGCTATTTGTCCAATTTTTATGAGCAGTAACCTCCTTGTTTGGAGAAAGAAATGACCCTTTACCTCCCCAAATGAGTCAGTAAATGACTGAGGGGTGCAAAGATTAGCTAGGCATTGCATAGTACTGTTTGCAAGCTGCTAAGGATAGCTATTCATTTTAGGGCATCAAGTCCTATGAGTAGCCTTGAGGAGCTACCCCACATCCGAGGTTCACACTGCCTACTATGTGAACAAAACTGCTGAATAAATAGCTAATATTTTTGATCACTTGTATTATTTCATTTAAACTTTGCAATATGGGATTATTATTATTTCCACTTTACAACTAAGAAAGTGAACCTTAGAATGATTAAGTAACTCATTCCCTTTGCAGAGATATATAGTAAGGAAGCCAGATTTTTCAATTTGGGCTTGTCTGACTGCAAATTCAGCATTTATTACCCATCACACTGTAGTTGCTCTTATGCAACACAAAAAGAGTAAGGCCAAGGTCAACTTGATGTATTTGTCCTTCTGTGGCCTTCTGGTATTCATCAGTGGTTGAATAAGTTGTAAGGGACAAGGAAGGTGGAAAAGAGTTTTATTTCAAGAGCAAAGTGATGTACTCTCAGTGAGATGATTCTACCCTGCATTTATTGCATGTGAATTTATTTCTTAAGTTCTTGCCTCTGTCCTGAACAGCAATGACTACAGGAAAACTTGCATTTTTCAGAACATGCCTGTGCTGATGAATCAGTGCTGTTGACATATTTCCAAAGACCTTCTGTGATAGACTTATATATATATATTTTTTCTATGCAGCCAGTATCCAATCAATCAGTGAGTCCATGATGAATCATGAAACACATTTGTTGACAAATAAAACCTTGTATTCAGTGTCAATCAACCCAACTGTGCCACTGCTGTTTCAATTACCAGCTGTGAAATATTACTCCAAAATATGGAATTTATTGCTGGAAAGAGTCAGTATCAATTTAGTTATCCTGCAGCAGGTGCATCTTGCTATTCAGCAAGTATATCCAACTGTATTGATTCTAAGTATACATTCATCTTAGCCTTAAACTCATTTATGCTGCCTACTCTGAGTATATTATATATTGTTCTGTTCCCAATTCTAACATCTTTCTTGGAGATGGAACCTTTTCTAAATTTAAAAATAGCCTACACTTTTCCTTCTATGACATCCAGACCTGTATTTTCCATATGTATTTTAAAAAATAATAAACATAGATTCATGTACTACATTTTTGGGTAAATTTAAATTTGGTAGACTTAAATAAATAATCAAATGCTCCAAGGAAAGCACTGAATGAAAGAAAATTTTGAATTAAGGGCTTTGAAGACAATTAATTGAGGAAGAACTAATCACTTTCATATTCTCAACTCAACCAAATACATATTTTTCAAAAACAGTGGATTACTAATAAGAGTATAAACATTTCCCTATATAGGAGGAAACTGTTTTTGCTGCCTTTGGATAAGGAATCTGTGGTACATATACACCATGAATATTACTCAGCCATGAAAAAGGAATTCATTTGAACCAGTCCTAATGAGATGGATGAAGCTGGAGCCCATTATACAGAGTGAAGTAAGCCAGAAAGATAAAGAACATTACAGCATACTGACACATGTATATGGAATTTAGAAAGGTGATAACGATAACCCTATATGCAGAACAGAAAAAGAGACACAGAAATACAGAACAGACTTTTGAACTTTGTGGGAGAATGTGAGGGTGGGATATTTCAAAAGAACAGCATGTATACTATCTATGGTGAAACAGATCACCAGCCCAGGTGGGATGCACGAGACAAGTGCTCCGGCCTGGTGCACTGGGAAGACCCAGAGGAATCGGGTGGAGAGGGAGGTGGGAGGGGGTATCGGGATTGGGAATACATGTAAATCCATGGCTAATTCATATCAATGTATGACAAAACCCACTGGAAAAAAAAATAATAATAATAAAAATTTAAAAAATAATAATAATAAAAAAAAAAGGAAAAATATCAGTTCAAATAACAGTCAAATCTGACATAAAGAAGAAGTGGATGAGTGGTTAATGCTCTATCATTAAGAATATTTGGGTATGATTTCAGACAATAAGTTGGTATCATGTATGACTTTCATGGATTTAACTTTCAGAAAATGGGACTGTAAATGAGTGTACAGAACCAAAATAATGCTAACCATAATTTCACCTTTTTGTATAGGCCACAGGAGGCATGAAACACCTTACAGTGACATCATTTTTGCACTCCAGTGATTATTGTGGCAGATAACTGAGAGTTCTTTAAAAGTCATTTTTGCCTCTCTTTTGTGGTTGCTTTCACTAATTCTTGCAGACATTTAGTTTACAAAATCACTTTAGCATTAGACTATTATTAGATACTTGATGGCTAGTTTTCTTGAGATTCACAAAGGGCAGAGACACTAATTTTTGTATTATCTGTCTCTATTAGAACTGTTGTAGATTGGCCACAGAGAAGCAGATTTACCACATGTCAAGGAATATTAGTACACTGCAAAATTTGCTTCAAGTGCTTTACATCTGGAGATTAGGGAAATGCTTAACCTATATGAGAGTTTCCTCTAAAGGGCCCTGTTGGTATGGTACCTAGAAACTATGAATTCAACAAACAATGAAATAATTTGGGGAATTGAAATGTCTGATCTAACACATAAAGAGGCCTCAGTTATTTCAACTTGATTGTATTCACACAAATTCCAAATTTAGTCCTGATTGTCTACCTTCTTTACTGTATATTTTCATTTTCTAATAGAATTTTACCAACACTTCTTAAAATGAACACTCTAAAAGGAGACCATCATTGTTCTACCAGGTAGTAGTTATTAAAAATATACTTGACCTGCTGATTGTACAAATTTCTCAGTCTATTAGGTTGAAAATCTTGGGAGCCATCATTTAACATCAGACTTTATTATCCATTACTATTCTCTTAACCCACCTTTCACTCTTCACCATATATCCTTTTCTATCCTAATTTGTCTGCTGACTCCCTAATCATTCTTCAAGGCTCAGCTCAAACTTTACCTCTCCTGAGAGTCTTTCCTGATGTTCTCCATGACCATTATCAGTTGGATGTCTTCTGTGTTTTACTATAGTGCCATGAGCATACCTGGGTAATAGTACTATAGTCACTGTGGTATTGCAGTGGTGGGTCTGCTATATAGTTGTTGCCCAGTAAATGCTTGTTAAGTGGTGACATGCATTGGCTTTTTGCCTTTAATGACATTGTAGTTGTATGTGCAGTGACATGTCTTAACAACCAAACTTAATGAGAACACTAATCTTTGTGGAAGAATAGATGTTTGATAGCCAGTGTTTCTCTCTGTGTTGTTAAGGGTATAGCTTGGGTAAGTGATTGTGGAAACAAGTGTTGAAGGAATTTTGACAACTGTTAGACAAAAGTAATATCCCCTATATTCTGTGCAGAACAGCCTTAATGTTGAATGACTGAATCTACAACAATGGTCATGCTGAAATTTGTAACAGATAATGTCTAAAATGGGAGAAAGACAATTTATCCTGTATACTTTTAAAAATCTGGCATTACCTATATTCACTGAATCACCATTAAGAATATAATGGATGAAACTCTTCATAGTTCATTATCAGAATTATTGCTCTTGGGCAATAGATCTGTACACATTTTCATCATTCAGTCAAAGCCAATGAGCATCTCAGACATTTTCAAAATTCGAACAGTTTTTTTGGAGTTGTGCAGTACAGGATGTTTCCACTTGACATTTTGTTTCAATTGTCTATGAAGAAAGTGACTCTTCATGCTATGTTTATTGAACTGACATTGGCAGTATCCAGTCTTCTAAGCAAAGAACCACTATAAAGGTAGTGTTAGGCTTGTTAAGGTAGTTTGAAATGGCAGCCCAGAGGCACAGTGCTGAATAAATATCATAAAACAAGATCAATCAATGATATCTGAGGTATTCATCTATGTGAAAAAGAAGTATGCAGGATAAACTGATGAAGAGAAGTTATATTCAGTATCTTTCTGTGGAAGTTAGTGAATCTCATAAAAAATGGATCAGCACTTGAGTATGAAATGAAGTATTTCCCTACCTGTTATACCAAAAATTATTCCTTTTAAACAAAAAAGCAAATGAAAGCGTTGTAGGAATTAGCTTCCTCCAGTTTCCGGTAGGAGCAAAGTCCTACAATTTATTTTTGTGACATGGAGTGACTGTGTTATGTTTGTACATTTTTTGATGAGCAGAAAAAATCAGTAAGCTAACGTGGTTCTTGGACCTCAATTCACAAAGGCAGTGTAGCTTTTACCTTAATGGTAGTACCACTTGTTGGAGCAATTGCAGTTATATTGAGCATGTTATTTTTCTAGTTTCTGATATAAATATTTATCTGGCACTAGTATATGATTTTTGCTTTTAAACACACACATGGGTACACATGTGTTTGTGTGGGTAACTCACAGTTACATTCACATTGTATGTGTTAAAAAGGGAGAAATATCTAGAAACTAACTTATGAAGATCCTCTGCCCTATGCAGGGGTTTCAATGTTACATGTATACATACACACACAAATATAAATATATTGCAAGACAAGGAATAAAATGAATACAATCAGAAACTATTATGTAAATAAAATAGTGCATAATTAAGTATGAGTAACCTCAGATATACAGAAGATACCACTCTAATGGCAGAAAGTGAAGAGGAACTAAAGAGCCCCCTGATGAGGGTGAAAGAGTAAAAAAAGCTGGCTTAAAACTCAATATTAAAAACAAACAAACAAAAAAGATCACAGCATTCGATCTCACCATTTCATGGCAAATAGAAGGGGAAAATGTAGAAGCAGTGACAGATTTTCTCTTCTCAGGCTCCAAAATCACTGCAGATGGTGACTGTAGCCATGAAATTAGAAGACACTTGCTCCTTGAAAGAAAAGCTATGACAAACCTAGACAGCATATTAAAAAGTGAAGACATCACTTTGCTGACAAAGGCCCATTTCAGTTCAGTTCAGTTCAGTTCAGTCGCTCAGTCATGTCCGACTCTTTGAGACCCCATGAATCACAGCATGCCAGGACTCCCTGTCCATCACCAACTCTTGGAGTCTACCCAAATCCATCTCCATTGAGTCAGTGATACCATCCAGCCATCTCATCCTCTGTCGTCCCCTTCTCCTCCTGCCCCAAATCCCTTCCAGCACCAGGGTCTTTTCCAATGAGTCAACTCTTTGCATGAGGTGGCCAAAGTATTGGAGTTTCAGCTTCAGCATCAGCCCTTCCAATGAACACCCAGGACTGATCTCGGTTAGGATGGACTGGTTGGATCTCCTTGCAGTCCAAAGGACTCTCAAGAGTCTTCTCCAACACCATGGTTCAAAACCATCAATTCTTCGTTGTTCAGCTTTCTTCACAGTCCAACTCTCACATCCCTACATGACCACTGGAAAAACCATAGCCTTGACTAGACGGACCTTTGTTGGCAAAGTAATATCTCTGCTTTTTAATATGCTATCTAGGTTGGTCATAGCTTTCCTTCCAAGGAGTAAGCATCTTTTAATTTCATGGCTGCAATCACCATCTGCAGTGATTTTGGAGCCCCCCAAAAATAAAGTCAGCCACTGTTTCCCCATCTATTTCCCATGAAGTGATGGGACCGGATGCCATGATCTTCGTTTTCTGAATGTTGAGCTTTAAGCAAACTTTTTCACTCTCCTCTTTCACGTTCATCAAGAGGCTTTTTAGTTCCTCTTCACTTTCTGTCATAAGGGTGGTGTCATATGCATATCTGAGATTATTGATGTTTCTCCCAGCAATCTTGATTCCAGCTTGTGCTTCTTCCAGCCCATCGTTTCTCATGATGTACTCTGAATGTAAGTTAAATAAGCAGGGTGATGATATACAGCCTTGACGTACTCCTTTTCCTATTTGGAACCAGTCTGTTGTTCCATGTCCAATCCATATAATCAAAGCTAAAGTCTTCCCACTAGTCATGTATCATGTGAGAGTTGGACCATAAAGAGGGCTGAGTGCCAAAGAATGATGTTTTGAATTGCTGAGCTGGAGAAGACTCTCGAGAGTCCCTTGGACTGCAAGGAGATCAAACTAGTCAATCCTAAAGGAAATCAACTTTGAATATTCATTGGAAGGACTGATGCTGAAAATGAAGCTCCAATACTTTGATGCAAAGATCCAGAACATTGTAAAAGACCCTTCTGCTGGGAAAGATGGAGCACAGGAGGAGAAGGGGGCAACAGAGGATGAGATGGCTGGATAGTATCATAAGTTTGAGCAAACTCCAGGAGAAAGTGAGGGGCAGAGCAGCCTGGTGTACACAGAGTTGGACACCACATGTGTCCATGTGGTGGCAAAGAGTTGGACACGACTTAGCAACTGAAAAAGAACAACAAGTATGAATAAATATTCAAGGCAATTGGTTCAATGAATAGTGGTGCTACTTTCATATTTTTCTCCAAACTACAATCTGATGAAACATAGTTTAAAACACTTTCCAGGTTAAAGAAAAAAACTTGGCATCAAGACACCTTGTCTGGGTCTCTGGAATACTACCCCTGTTCTCAATTATTATAGCTTTAATATACAGAATGATGACTATGTGCCAGACCCTGAGCTAAGCATTTAACATGTGAATCTCATTTGGTTCTTACTACACACTGACATTAGGAATTATTACCTTGTTTAACAGATGAATAAAGTGACCAAAGCTCATACTCTTAAATATTATAGTAAACTCTTCCCTTTTTTTAGAAAATCTATTTGAGTACTTTCCATTTCTGTGTTTTGATATGTTCTTATCTTAGGTAACTTTTTAAATTATTGAAAGAAAGCTTTTGGGACTTTTTTTTTTTTTCCTTAACTCTATTTTAGTCCTTTTCTTTCTTTAACTTTTAACTTTATATTGGAATGTGTGTGTGCTAAGTCGCTTCAGTCGCGTCCAACACTGTGCCACCATATGGACTGTAACCTGCCAGGCTCCTCTGTTCATGGGATTTTCCAGGCAAGAATACTGGAGTGTAATGGGTTGCCATGCCCTCCTCCATGGGATCTTCCTGACCCAGGGATCAAACTCGGGTTTTCTTAAGTTTCCTGCATTGGCAGGCAGGTTGTTTACCACTAGTGCCACCTGGGAAGCCCTATATTGAAGTATTTCAGTCATATTTCTAAAACCTGGATTCTCATGTACTCTCATAATAAGCTAGTGCCATTGCCACTGTAGATAAATGAGGTGACCGTGTTGATATTCCTGTCTGTTGCAAGGAATTTAAAGCCCAGCTGAGAGCAATGTTACTGCCTTGGCAGGAGCTGTCAAGATTCACATTTCTGGTCTGATGTTGGATATGTGTATACTGAATGACAGTCACAGAAACTAGACATTTTTAATCATCTTTAAAAATGGGAAGAAGTCATGAAGTTCTAAAAGCCTTTGTTTCCATGAAATCTACAAATAGTGCAAATAAAATATATTTTGTGTATATGATTGCATGTATATATGTGAGTGTTTTTATGCTTGTAAGTGTGCTTAATCTCCCTGAATACCTGCATAATGTTACCCTTAAGCTCATATAGAATATAATAGATTCTTGCTGAGCCCAATATAGTAAAGTTCCATTTACTCAGAATCCAAAATAATGAAATTACCTGAATTTAGTTTACAAGCACGTAGACCAATTATTGCTGTTAATAAAGATATTTTACATATTCAGATACATTCTAAAGTAAAACAAGCAATCCTGCAGATTCTAATAAGTATTATCTTTGATATTAAAATTCTCATGTTTATAATGCTATTTAAAGAAACTCAAACATGAGAGTTAACTAATTAAAACACTCCATTACTCATTTTCCATAAGTTCCCTTTGTTGATTCTAGAAGGAATACATTGATATCACTTGATATCATTGATACGACTTGATATCTTTGAAACTGGCTTGTGTAATAAGCCTTCAAAACAAAAGGTGATTTTGGGGTAACTGATGAATTAGATTTCTTTAGTCAATGAACACATATAGCAATGGTAATTTAGATAAAATGAATGTTTTCTTTAATTGAAAAATCCACTCAAATTTCTCACCTAATATAGGACATCTGTACCTGAGAGGCTAGTTTCTAATGTGAAACAACAAGCTTGAATCAGCCAAGCAATATATTTGAGGTTCCAGGCAGACTGGCTAGTCTAAAAGTATAATTTACTAGGGTCTTTATTTTGTTAGGGAGTGAAGACATGCAACTCTTTCTAAAGTGTTTCTTGAGTTATTTCCTAGTGGGAATTTCTTGTGAAGGAGCTATACTGTAAAGTCACAGCAAAGATTAGAGACATATCAATTGTGTGATTGTGACGATGTAGAGGAGTACATGGTGACCCCAACCACTGTGTGAAAGAATCTAAGAGTGTGTACAGATTGTCTTTACCTAGAGTCACACTCAGAGAAGGCAATGGCACCCCACTCCAGTACTCTCGCCTGGAAAATCCCGTGGATGGAGGAGCCTGGTAGGCTGCAGTCCATGGGGTCGCTACGAGTCGGACACGACTGAGCAACTTCACTTTCATTTTTCACTTTCATGCATTGGAGAAGGAAATGGCAACCCACTCCAGTGTTCTTGCCTAGAGAATCCCAGGGACGGGGAGCCTGGTGGGCTGCTGTCTATAGGGTCGCACAGTCGGACACGACTGAAGAGACTTAGCAGTAGCAGTAGCAAAGTCACACTGCCTGAATTCAATTATGAAACAAAAATAATAGCATGAAAATGATTCCCCTGGAGTCACACTTTCATTGTTTCTCCAAGGATATTGTCATTATTCTCACCATAGAAGATGCTCCTCCCCTTCTTTCAAATGTTAATAACTGTCATACTCCATGCCCAACCAAAGTCTTCTCTTTTATATGGTAAATGACCTTACTTCCTTTGACAATTCCTCAGTTTATTTTTAAACATCCAATTTGACTTCAATTTTTTTTTAATAAAATGGATGTTCAGAGTTGGAAATAATACTAACACATAGTTTGACCAAAGTATCATTCAGTGCATTACTTGATACACTATATATTTCCCTGAAGAAACTTAGGATATTTTATTAGTTATCTGGCCTCTACTGGTCTATGGCTGGCTCAATGACAAAAACTTAGCGGAGATTTTTTTTTTTTAGTCCTAATATTGCAGTGTTTTCTCCTGTCTAGGTGAAAATTCACTCTGTCCCTTAACCTAACAAAAACACCAAGGAAGGATGATCCACATATTTGTCTCTTCCTTTAACATTCAATGATATACAGCAACATTAAAGACAATAGTTTGAGGAATTAAAGATTGCTGAAAATATACCTGTTTTCAAGCTAGGTCTTTATCTAACTGAAGTGAAAATTAGCATGTCTTTTTAAGCAAATAAATGCATAAAAAAAGAAGATAAAAAGGGATATATGAACAATCAGCTTTTTCACACCTTGTGGTGAAATAGCTAGATCTCTGTTTCTCAACCCCACATACATACTAGAACCATCTGATGAGCTGTTAAAAATAAGGGCTATAATTAAAAAAAAACAAAAACAAAAGCCTAAAAAACATTAAATGGCTTTATTGAGAAGAATTGACACACAATAAATTGCACATATTTAAAATATACAATTTTGACAACCTTAGCATATATTAATAATGTGAAACTATCACTAAGGATAATGTAATGAATACATCAAACCACCCTCAAAAGTTTCCTACTACCCTTTTGTAATCTTGACACTCCAACCTTCACAGGCAACCACTAACCTACTTTCTGCCATTACAGCATATCTTCTAGAGTTTTAAAATAAAAGGAATCTTTCATTATTTAATATGTTTCTACTTTCTTTCACTAAGCAAAATTGTTTAAAGCTTCATTCATTTGTAACCTGCACTTAGAGTTCATTAATTTTTATTGCTAAGTAGTATTTCATTTTATGTATTCCACAGTTCGTTTTACATAAAATGAAATACTATTCCAAAAAAAATGACAGAATGATCTTGTTTCGCTTCCAAGGCCAAGCATTCAACATCAGAGTAAACCAAGGCTATACCCTCATCACTGATGCTGAAGAAGCTGAAGTTGACTTGTTCTGTAAAGACCTACAACACTTTCTAGAAATAACACCAAAAAAAAGATATCCTTTTCATAATAAGGGATTGGAATACAAAAGTAGGAAGTCAAGACATGACTGGAATATTGGGCAAGTTTAGCCTTGGAGTACAAAATGAAGCAGGACAAAGGCAAACAGATTTTTGTCAAGAGAGCATGCTGGTTATAGCAAACACCCAAGAAATGAGTCTACACATAGACATCACCAGGTGGGCAATACTGAAATGAGATTGATTATGTTCTTTGCAGCCAAATATGGAAAAGCTCTATACATCCAGTAAGAACAAGGCCTGGAGCTGGCAGTGGCTCAGATCATGAGCTCCTTATTGGAAAATTCAGACTTAAATTGAAGAAAGTAGGGAAAAACACTAGGACATTCAGGTATGATCTAAATTAAATTCCTTACAATTATACAGTGGAGGTGATGATTCAAAGGATTAGTCTGGTAGACAGATGCTTAAAGAACTATGGATGGAGGTTCATAACATTGTGCAGAAGGCAGTGACCAAAAACATTCCAAAGAAGAAGAAATGAAAGAAGGTAAAGTGGTTGTCTGATGAGGCTTTACAAAAAGAAGAGAAGAGAAAGGCAAGGGAGAAAGGGAAAGATATATCCAACTGAGTGCAGAGTTCCAGTGAATACCAAGGAGAGATAAGAAGGCCTTCTTAAATTAACAGTTCAAAGAAATAGAGGAAAACAATAGAATGAGAAAGACTAGAGATCTTGATATTGGGGGTATCAAGGAAACATTTCATTCAAGGATGGGCACAATAAAGGACAGAAAAGATAAAGATTTAACAAAAGCAGATGAGATTAAAAAGGGTGACAACTATGGAAGACTTATGGAGATTCCTTAAAAACTAGTAATAAAACTACCGTATTACCAATCCCACTCTTAGGCATATACCCTGAGGAAACCAAGATTGAAAAAGACACACGTATCCCATTGTTCATTGCAGCACTATTTACAATAGCTAGAACATGGAATCAAACCATATGTCCATCAACAGACAAATGGATAAAGAAATTTTGGTAAATATACACATTGGAATATTACTCAGCCAAAAAATGGAATACATTTGAGTCGGTTCTAATGAAGTGCATGAACCTAGAATCTATTACACAGAGTGAAGTAATTCAGAAAGAGAAAGATAAATCACATTCTAACACATATACATGGAATCTAGAGGAATGGTACTGAAGAATTTATTTTCAGGGCAGCAATGGAGAAACAGACATAGAGAATAGACTTATGGATACGGTCAGAGGGGAGGAAAGAATGAAATGTATGGAAAGAGTAACATGGAAACTTACATTACCATCTATAAAGTAGATAGCCAGTGGGAATTCACTGTATGGCTCTGGAAACTCAAATAAGGGCTCTGTATCAACCAAGAGGGTTGGGATGGGAAGAGAGATGGGAGGGAGTTTCAAAAAGGAGGGGATATATGTATACCTATGGCTGATTCATGTTGAGGTTTTACAGAAAACAGCAAAATTATGTAAAGCAAATATCCTTCAGTTAAAAAATAGTTTTTGTTTTTTTTTTTTAAGAAGAGATGACAAGAATACATAGAAGAACCATACAAGAAAAGCCTGAAGGACCTAGATAACTACAACCTTTAGACCACTCACCCAGAGCTGGACATCCTGGATTGTGAAGTCAAGTGGATCTTAAGGAAGCATTACTATGAAGAAAGCTGGTGGAGGTAATGGAATTCCAGCTGAGCTATTTCAAATCCTAAAAGATGATGCCATTCAAGTGTTGCACACAATATGTCAACAAATTTTGAAAACTCAGCAGTGACCATAGGACTGGAAAAGGTCATTCCAATCCCAAAGAAAGGCATTAAATACCAAAGATTGTTCAAACTAGTGTACAATTGCTCATTTGTACAATTTCACATGCTATCAAGGTTATGCTTAAAATCCTTCAAGCTAGGCTTCAGCAGTATGTGAACTGAGAAATTCCAGATGTACAAGCTGGGTTTTAAAAAGGAGGAGGAACCAGAGATCAAATTATCAACATCTGTTGGATCTGGAGAAAGCAAGGGGGTTCCAGAAAAATATCTACTTGTGCTTCATTGACTACACCAAAGCCTTTCACTGTGCATATCACAAGCTGTGGAAAATTCTTCAATAGATGGGATTATCAGACCACCTTACCTGTCTCCTGAGAAGCCTGTATGCAGGTCAAGAAGCAACAGCTAGAACCAGACGTGGAACAGCTGACTGGTTCAAAACTGTCAAAGGTGTACATGAAGGTTGTATACTGCCACCCTGCTTATTTAACTGATATGCACAATACATCATGGAAAATGCCAGGCTGGATGAATCATAAGCTGGAATCAAGATTGCAAGGAGAAATATAAACAACCTCATATTTGCAGATGACACCAATCTAATGGCAGAAAGTGAAGAATCTCTTGATGAGGGTGAAAGAAGAGGGAGAAAAAGCTGGCTTGGAACTCAACATTCAAAAAACTAAGATCATGACATCTTGGCCCATCACTTAATGACAAATAGAAGGGGGAAAATTGGAAGTGGTGACAGATTTTATCTTCTTAGGCTCCAAAAGCATCGCAGACAGTGATTCAGCTATGAATGTAAAAGAAGTTTGCTCCTTTGAAGGAAAGCTATGGCCAACCTAGACAGCATATTAAAAAGCAGACATGTCACTTCGCTGGCAAAAGTCCATGTAGTCAGATCTATGATTTTTCCAGTAGTCATGTATGGATGTTAGAGTTGGCTCATAAAGAAGGCTGAGCGCTGAAGAATTGGTGCTTTTAAATTGTGGTGCTGGAGAGGAGTTTTTAGAGTCCTTTGGACTGCAAAGAGGTCAAACTAGTCAATCCTAAAGGAAACCAACCCTGAATATTCATTGTAAGGACTGATGCTGAAGCTGAAGTTCCAGTACTTTGATGTGAAGATCCAACTCATTAGAAAAGACCCTGATGCTGGGAAAGATTTAAGCCAAAATGAGAAGAGGGTAGCAGAGGATGAGATGGTTAGATAGCATCACTGATTCAATGGACATGAATTTGAGCAAACTCTGGGAAACAGTGGAGGGCAGAGGATTCTAGAATGCTACCTTTCATGGAGTTGCAAAGAGTTGGACATGACAGCTACTGAAAAAAAAAAAAAAAAACAAACAGTTTGTTTTGTCCACTCACTACACATTTGAATTGTTTTCAGTTCTCAGATTACAAACAAAGCTGAATGGTTATTATTATTATTTTTTTTTACAAAATTTTGTATAAATGTATACTTTCATTACTCTTGGATAAAACTTAGAAGTAGAACGACTGAACCATCTAAAAGGAATATGTTTAACTTTTTAAGATATGTATAGCTTCTTTTTCTGCACCATTTACTGAAAAGTTTCTTCTTTCTCCACTCTATTAACAAAACATGTTTTTCAATATTAGGTTGCCCATATATGTGAATTTATATCTGGATTTACTCTTCTGTTCCATGGATCTAGTTTCATATGAATAGAATGCTGTCTTTGATTACAGTTACAGTATAAGCCTTGAAATAAGATAGTGTTAGTACTCCAACTTTTTTCTTCTTTTTCAAAGTTGTTTAACCTATTATGGATTCTTTTTATTTCTATATGAATTTCATAAACAGTGTGTCAATTTCTACAAAATGATAGCTGGGATTTTAATTGAATTACTTTGACTTTATTGACACATTTATGGATAATATCAACCATCTTAAGTATCATTATCAATCTTGCAATACTGAGTGCTTCACATCATGTTTTTGTTTAGTTGCTAAGTCACGTCTGACTCTGCAATCCCATTCATCTCAGGAACATGGTGAAATTCTCTGTTCTTCATGTCTATTGATTTTCTGTTTTCTATTAAATTTACTTCCATGCTGACTTTAATATTTTTCATTCTTATCCTTATGTTGGAATGACTTTGCTCTTCTTTTCCTGGTTTCCAAAGGGAAACAAAGGTCTTTTATTGGAAAACTTCCTTCTTTTCTAATATAAGCATTTAATGCTGTAAATTCCCCCAAGTACTGATTTAGTAGCATCCCTCAAATATTGGTATGTTGTAATTTCATTTTCAGTTAATTTGCAATCCTTCCTAATGTAACTTGAAATCAATGTTCACCCATTGGGTAATTGGAAATGTGCTGCTTAGTTTGATAGAGTTCAGGACATGCTACCCCAAATATGGCACCTTGGCACATTTAACATCTTAAGCTAAAGGAATTTGAGATAACAGCAGAAGCAAGAAGAACACTCTGACTTCACTCCCACAATTCACCTTTCTTTTTTGAAAATAGTAGATAAATCTCCCACAAGAAGGAAGGAACACATTCTTATCACCAGAGATGGGGAATTTGGGTCCAAAAAATCTGTATAAACAACTCTTATTAAGCTAATCCTTATCTTCCAAGTTACTTCTTCACTATTTGCTAACCCATAGCCCTTTGTCTTACCACTCTTCACACAAATTTATTGTTTCTTTCTCTAAAAGGCATTAAAAATTTCCTACTCTGATAATTTCTTCAGGTTTTCATTAACTCGTGAAGGCTCCCACGTACATTTAAAAATTTAATAAAATATGATTTTCTTCTGTTTATATTCAGACCCAGTCAGGAACCCTAAGAGGTTGTTGAAGAAAACTGTTTCCTCTCCCAGAGTTTGTAAATACTTCAAAATTTTCCAGAGAATTTTTCTGTTACTGATTTCTGATTTTATTCCATGTGGTCACAGAGCATACTTGATATGACTTGAATCCTTTTAAATTCATTGAAAGTTGTTTTATGTCCCAGAATATGGTCTATCTTGGTCAATATCCATGTGTATTTGAAAAGAATATGTATTTTACAGCTATTGGTTGGAGTGTATTAAGATCATATTGGTTGATAATGTTGTTTATCTACTACATCCATGCTGATATTCTACTTTTTCTATCAATTACCAAGAGAAAAGTACTGAAATTTCTGACTATAAATATGGATTTATTTCTTCTTTCTGTTCTATCTATTTCTGCCTCATGCATTTCATACCTGTTAATAGTTATATAAATGTTTAGTATCATTGTGTACTTTTATGGATTAAGGACTTTAATAATATGAAATAAAGAAGGCTGAGCACCAAAGAATTGCTGCTTTTGAACTGTGGTGTTGGAAAGGACTCTTGAAAGTCCTTTGGACTGCAGGGAGATCAAACCAGTCAATCCTAAAGAAAATCAATGCTAAATATTCATTGGAAGGACTGATGCTGAAGCTGAAACTCCAATACTTTGACCACCTGATGTGGCCATTCTAATTATGTTTTCATTAGAAAAGACCCTGATGCTGGGAAACATTGAAGGCAGAAGAAGAAGGGGGGTGACAGAGGATGAGATGGTTGGATGGCATCACTGACTCAATGGATATGAGTTTGAGCAAGCTCCAGGAGATGGTGAAGAACAGGGATTCCTGGAAGTCCACGGGGTCGCAAAGAGTCAGACAAGACTGACCTACTGAATATCAGTCCTTGGTAATATCACTTGCTTTGAAATTTTATTTGACTGACATTAACATAACCACTCACTTCGGCTTTTTTTGTTTTGATTAATGTTAGCACGCATATCCTTCCCCATCTCTTATGGGTTGAATTGTGTCCTTCCCCAAAGATAGGGTCTTTACATAGTTAAAATGAGGTTCAATATAACTGATATTCTTATAATAAAAAATTATCAGACACAAAGATAGGTATGTACTGAGGGAAGATGATGTGAAGAACACAGGCATAGGCAGAATGCCATGTGAAGACGAAAGGAAAGATTGGTCTTATGAAGCTGTAAGCCAAGGAATGCCAAATTTTCCAGTCACCATAAGAAAGTAAGAGGAGGTATAGAAGGATTTTTTCCAGAGTTCAGAGGAAGCATAAACCTGCTAACAACTTACTTACAGACTTTTAGTCTCTAGAACTATGATATAATAAATTTCTGTTGTTTTGTCACCCAAATCTTAGTACTTTGTACAAAAGCTTCAGCAAACTAACATACTCCCTATGAACTTTTAATATATGCATATATTTATATTTACACTGAGTTTTAACTAGGGAGCATATAGTTAAATTTTGCTTTATTTATCCAATATGGCATTTTTCACTTTTAATTAGGACTTTTAGTCCAATGAATTTAAAGCAATTTTTTATTTATTGATATGTGTAGGGTTAAGTCTGTCATGTTGCGATTTATTTATTTCTCTAATGTGCTATTTGTTTTATTTCTTCTTTTTCTGTATCATTTTGGATTAATTGAATGTTTTTAAAAGTTCCATCTTATCTCTTTTGTTGCCTTATTGTATGGAACTCTTTGTTTTATTATTTTAGTGGTTGTTTTACGGTATATATTAGTCTTTTCTTTTTAAGCACCTACACTACAATGTTAACTCAATCAAGAAATGTATAACCAAACAGCAGAATAGAGGTGATTTTTAGGGCAACATCATTATATCCATTCATGAAATCATGACTTTGGCTTAAAAGTTTTAACATTTCAATGAAATTAAAGAATGCTCATATTGTGTTTATGTCATTGTAAGTAGGCAAAACAACTAATAACCAGTTGGTCTTATCTCTATGACATTAAACAGCCAAATTGACCTAATCCTTTCTGTTGGAGTGGAGGGTGTTTCCCCTGCTTAATTTGTTTCATGGACTAAAGACACCCAGATTTTTATATTTCATGTATAGTTGTCAATGTTTAATTTTGGCAGGTAATGATATTTTTTAAATGTCATTTACTATCACAAAGGAGAAGCAAATGGCAACCCACTCCAGTACTCTTGCCTGGAAAATCCCATGGATGGAGGAGTCTGGTAGGTTACAGTCCATGGGGTCGCGAAGAGTCGGACATGACTGAGAGACTTCACTTTCAGTTTTATGCATTGGAGAAGGAAATGGCAACCCACTCCAGTGTTCTTGCCTGGAGAATCCCATGGACAGGGGAGCCTGGTGGGCTGCCGTCAATGGGGTCGCACAGAGTCGGACGCGACTGAAGTGACTTGGCAGCAGCAGCAGAACTATCATAAAGTTCACAAAGAAAGGATGTTTGGACACCAAAAACATGCAGAAGATATCACTTCAGAAAAAAATACATTTCTTTGAATTAAATACACTAATGTTTATGTTTCTCCTCACTATATTATCCTTGTTTTTCTCTGTACCAAAAATATAAATTCATATGTAATTATGTGATCATTGAAGATATCATTTAGAGAAAAAAATCATATAATTGAGTTCAGTCCTCCATATTTTAAGAAATGCATTTATTCAGTTAGGTGGGATTGCCTAGAAGCACAAGTTTTATATTTCAGAGAGATTATCATGGTGACCTTGATTATGTCCTTGGAAGAACTGAGAGGTAAAATCATATTTTCCTCTCTGGTCATTGTCAGTGTAACGATCTCTTCATCTTCATTCTGCCCACTGCCTTCTGTGAGAGAAGACAGTGTTTTATCCATATGGTGAAGTTTCAGATGAGGATACGTTTGGCACTTGGTGGATAATTTCAAACATACAGAGAAAGGAATTAAACAATATAAATTTGACTTGATTTTAATGTTAGCTAGAATGTGCTTTCCTCAAGAATAATTTAGAAACTATCGTTAATATTGAACTGATCCTAGACTTAGACTGCTTAATAGAATTAAGTGCAAAATACTTTGTACTTTCAATATCTGCATTACTTGTTTAAAGCTTTTGAGTTTGAAGGGTAAAAAGGATAAACTAGCTATCTTTTGAGTTTTATACTCACAGTTGGTTGCCATGGCTAGATTTAAAACAATATTCAAAGAGAAAGACAATCAGAATCTCTAGACAGCATACACTAGTAATTCTTAGAATTTGGATGGGAGTGAGGCACAAAAATCAAAAGCTTGTCTACATGATTTCCAGGCTTAGATGGAGATTTCAACTTTATTTTTTTTTTCTAAAATATGTGCAACATTTAGCTTTCTGTAGTAAAAATCATTATTTCATGGCCTTTGGAAAGAATACTGCTTTCTAAAGCAGAACTGGCACTAAAAATATGTTAACAAAGCAGTTAATGAATATCAGCAATGTAAAATGTTGCAAACTAGAAAAGCAGGAAAAATAAGTTCTGAGTTTTCAATTGTCAAAAATACATAGTTTTTGAAGCTGCATTTTGGCAATTAACTTGGCAGCAGTCTGTTACATATATGTGTGTGTATACACACACACACACACACATTAATCTCTTTCAAAATTCAAAATTGGCATTTCTATATAGCAGTTAGGTAAATCACTAAAATAATTTTATGCACACATACCCATACACTCAATCACTTGTACACAAAGATCTGTTTTAATCAGTTACTTTGACTTTCTGTTGGTATTTAGTAGGCATTTCTGAAGTCTGGAAGAACTGATAGATAAATAGTACATTATTTCAACTTATGATGGTAGGAATAAACATCCATGACTGCTAAATTAGCCTGTGTCACTTCCATTGCTTGGGTATAAAGACAAGCCCATAGAGAAGTTAAAAAAGATTATAAGGGCCACTGAAGTTAAAGTCAAAATAATAAGTGCATCCAAGGAGAAACTATGCATTGGGATTTTCAGGGTGAATTATTTAGGACAAGTTGACAAGGGACAATAGGCTTGCACTGAACTTGAAATATTTCTTTTTGAGTAAGTCACTGCTTGGTATAATGCTATTTCTACACGTGGGCTATTGAGCCACATTCTCATATTTCCTGAAGCAAGGAGGAGTCATTTAGTGCATTGAAGTAGGAATATGCCTTTCCAGTAGCCTAAAAGCTTCCTGCACTGTGTAAAAACAGTTTAGTTTGTAAGAATACTGACAGTATTAATAGTTGCAATATTAATAGAACCATATAATAATATGCTTCCTTTGAATGTATTATTTCCTTTAATCCTGGAAATAAACCTTAGAAATACCCCTGATTTTCATTATTCATGGTAGTTATGTTCTGTAAAGTCTCTGTGAAAACTGAATTAGTGAGTACTGACTTATTGTTCCTTGGCAAAATACACATTTAGATTCTCGGTCAAAAGTTTTTCATTGACAAATCAATACATAACCTTGTCTTATTTGTGTTTCTGTTTAAAGACTACTTATTTAATATTGTTGATTTATTAACATTGATCTCATGGCCAGCAGCATTACAAATCATGTCTGAATGAGGCTTATCTAACATACTCTTTTTCTCACTAATTGTTACATATTCAAGACTTCTTGTGCTTAAGAACACTAGATATCCCTTCAGCATTATACTGGAGGGCATTTTGCATAGAAAAATCACCAACAAAAAGCAAAAAAAAAAAATGTGGAAAAGGTGGCACTAAATAGACCATGAAAAGGAACCTTGCTTACATGATGAGAGTTGAAACATAAAGGTAGATCATCACCTTGTTCAGACTTGGCTGGGAACACATGTATCATCAGGTGATTTTAACTGTTTTTGCCTCACTTTGTATATCCATAAATGACCATAAAATCACCATTAACCTTGATTTGGGGATTACAAATAAATTTTAATGAGTAGGTGAATTTGCAAATATGGAATCTATGAATAGTGAGGGTCATTTTTAGATACAAATTATTGCCATGAGGAAGCAAAAGCTCAGAGAAGATGAATAACTTACTTATGGTCAACTGCTAATGGGGTGATGGATCTAAGTATTCAGGCCCAAGTTTAATTCCAAAGTTTATGCTCCTAAACACCTAATACTGGGCAGTATCAAGATTGCAAAGGAATAGGATGAGAAGGCCACTTTCTACCCTCAAAATACATCAAAAGATCACCTGCATATGGAACAAATTCCACAAAACAACTTCTGAACACTGGTGGAGGAACCCAGAAACCCAGAAAGGCAAACCAATCTCTTCAAAATGAGGCAGGACAAAAGACAAATAATTTAGGGACAGAGACCCATCCTGGGGAGGGAGTCATGAAGGAGGGGAAGTTTCCACACAATAGGAAACCCTCTCACAGGTAAGGTCAGTGGGGAGCTTTGGAATCTCAGAGGGCAGCATAACCAAAAAATAAATAAATCACCACAGAATTCTTGCTGAACATCAATTACCAGCCGAGAATTGGCTCACACTCACATCTGCCCACGGCAAGTGGGGGCTGCGTGTGGAGGCACCAAATGCATCATCAGTCCTTAGGGTAAGGACCAGAGTTGAATGCTCTGAGGGCACTAATGTGACATAACAATCTGGGAAGACCAGAGAGACAAAAAAAGGACCTTTCCCACTGGAAGGCTCTAATGCTCCACTGTGACCCTTGGCATGCTCACAGAACAAAGGATCATGCCCTAGCAAATATGAAAGGAGAGAAAGCCAGCAGTCACTCACAGCGTACCCATAGGCAGAGAGGCAGGTGAATGCCAGTCAGAGGCAGAAGAAAAGGGGTCTCTGGAATCTCTTCTTCAGAGACTGCATCTCCCACAACGCTGTGAGCAGGTTGCCAGTTGCTAACTTCATCTTTCTGGGATCCTGGATGGTTCATATCAGCCAGGAGTGTCACAGCCTGAGACCAGCTCCCCCGAGGAGACACATGGCCCATCTGGGACTGTGCCCTCATGGCACATCTGGGAGCCTGAGCAGCTTGGACCTGGGAAGTGCACATTGCCTTGGACTGTGGCAAATCCAGTGAGGTCTATGCACACTGGAGTTCTGGCTGTAAGCTCTCCTCACACAGGCCAGCAATGTTTGTTTGCAGGTTTCCTCCCTCTCCACATTAGAACTGAGCAAGTGAGACCAAATAAGTGGCCAATTTCATCCCCTCTTGTCAGGGTGGAAATTACACACCAAAAACACTTGTAAGCAGAGGAGGCCAACCTAAGCAAAGAAAAAAAAGGAGGAGCCACTTTGGAAGTTGCAGGTGCAGCAGCTTAAAATCCTGCAGTTAAGCGGAGACTACATTTGAGGGGCAACTATAGACTTCAAGAAAAAGAGCAAGCTGGAACAAGGGATTATCTGACACTGAACTGACTCCACACTGCTCACAACAGCTCCAGAGAAATTCCTGAAATTCCTAGATATATATTTATTATTATTACTTTTAATTTAAAAAAACATTATTATTTTTAATTCCCTCTAGTTTTTTATTCTTATTTTTTCTCTTTTTCTCTCTTCCCCATCCTCTTTTTCTTTTTTCCCTCATACTGTTCTAATATGATTCTTTATTAATCCTTTAACTTTTATTATTTATATCCTACTATTACCTTTCTAAAAAAGCTTATTTTTTAAATAAATTCAATATTTTAAAAAATTTTGCATTCCATTTTTTATATTGTACTTTTGAGAGTCTAACCTCTATTCTGTGCTTTTAATTTTTGCTTTTTGATATTTGTTATTAATTTTGTGCTTTTAAGAGTCTAATTTTTAGTATTCATTTTCACTTAGGGATTTTATTGCTGACTTGATTATTCTCTTCCCTTTTGACTCTTCCTTTTCTTCTCCTGGTCACCTCCATCTCACTCTTCTCTCATCTCTTTTTTATATAACTCTGAGTCTCTTTGGGTATTCCTGGCTGTGGAGAGTTGTTTCACCATTAACCTAAGGGTTTTGTTTTATGTGCCATGTGGGTGGATGTCTTGATGCTACTGTAAGAAAAGCACCAAAACCCAGAGGCAGGAGGCTCAACTCCAGAATTCTGAACAATCACAGAACTCCTGAACCCAGGGAACATAAATAGACAAGAGCCCATCCAAAAGCCCCATACCTACACTGAGACCAAGCTCCACCCAAGAGCCAGTTACCTCCAATGCAATACACCCATGCTAATCCAGCAAAACAGGAACACAACACTAAACATTAAGACAGTCTGCCCAAAGCCATACCAAACCCACAGCTCAGTTCAGTTCAGTTCAGTCACTCAGTCGTGTCCGACTCTTTGTGACCCCATGAATCTCAGCACACCAGGCCTCCCTGTCCATCACGAACTCCCAGAGTTTACTCAAACCCATGTCCATTGAGTTGGTGATGCCATCCAACCATCTCATCCTCTGTCGTCCCCTTCTCCTTCTGCCCTCAATCCGTCCGAGCATCAGGGTCTTTTCCAAAGAGTTAACTCTTCGCATGAGGTGGCCAAAGTATTGGAGTTTCAGCTTCAGTGTCAGTCCTTCCAATGAACACCCAGGACTGATCTCCTTTAGGATGGACTGGTTGGATCTCCTTGCAGGCCAACGGACTCTCAAGTCTTCTCCAACATCACAGTTCAAAAGCATCAATTCTTCGGTGCTCAGCTTTCTTCACAGCCCAACTCTCACATCCATACATGACCACTGGAAAAACCATAGCCTTGACCAGACGGACCTTTGTTGGCAAAGTAATGTCTCTGCTTTTTAATATGCTATGTAGGTTGGTCATAACTTTCCTTCCAAGGAGTAAGCGTCTTTTCATTTCATGGCTGCAATCACCATCTGCAGCGATTTTGGAGCTCCCCAAAATAAAGTCTGACACTGTTTCCACTGACTCCCCATCTATTTCCTATGAAGTGATGGGACCAGATGCCGTGATCTTAGTTTTCTGAATGTTAAGCTTTAAGCCAACTTTTTCACTCTCCTCTTTCACTTTCATCAAAAGGCTTTTTAGTTCCTCTTCACTTTCTGCCATAAGGGTGGTTTCATCTGCATATCTGATGTTATTGATGTTTCTCCTGGCAGTCTTGATTCCAGCTTGTGCTTCTTCCAGTCCAGCATTTCTCATGATGTACTCTGCATATAAGTTAAATAAGCAGGGTGAGAATATACAGCCTTGACATTCTCCTTTTCCTATTTGGAACCAGTCTGTTGTTTCATGTCCAATTCTAACTGTTGCTTCCTGACCTGCATACAGGTTTCTCAAGAGGCAGGTCAGGTGGTCTGGTATTCTCATCTCTTAAGGAATTTTTCACAGTTTATTGTGATCCACACAGTCAGAGGCTTTGGCGTAGTCAATAAAGCAGAAATAGATGTTTTTCTGGAACTCTCTTGCTTTTTCGATGATCCAGTGGATGTTGCCAATTTGATCTCTGGTTCCTCTGCCTTTTCTAAATCCAGCTTGAACATCTGGATGTTCATGGTTCAAATACTGTTGAAGCCTGGCTAGGAAAATTTTAAGCATTACTTTGCTAGCATGTAAGATGAGTGCAGTTGTGTGGTAGTTTGAGCATTTTTTGGCATTGCTTTTCTTTAGGATTGGGATGAAAACTGACCTTTTCCAGTCCTGTGGCCACTGCTGAGTTTTCCAAATTTGCTTACATATTGAGTGCAGCACTTTCACAGCATCATCTTTTCGGATTTGAAATAGCTCAACTGGAATTCCATCACCTCCCCTAGCTTTGTTCATAGTGATGCTTCCTAAGGCCCACTTGACTTCACGTTCCAAGATGTCTGGCTCTAGGTGAGTGATCACACCATCGTAATTATCTGGGTCATGAAGATCTTTTTTTGTTTTTGGATAGTTCTTCTGTATTCTTCCCACCTCTTCTTAATATCTTCTGCTTCTGTTATGTCCATACCATTTCTGTCCTTTATTATGCCCATCTTTGCATGAAATGTTCCCTTGGTATCTCTAATTTTCTTGAAGAGATCTCTAATCTTTCCCATTCTATTGTTTTCCTCTATTTCTTTGCATTGATCACTGAGGAAGGCTTTCTTATCTCTCCTTGCTATTATTTGGAACTCTGAATTCAAATGGGTATATCTTTCCTTTTCTCCTTTGCCTTTCACTTCTCTTCTCTTCATAGCTGTTTGTAAGCCCTCCTCAGACAACCATTTTGCCTTTTGCATTCATTTTCTTGGGGAAGGTCTTGATCACTCCTCCTGTACAATGTCACAAACCTCTGTCCATAGTTTTTCAGGAACTCTATCAGATCTAATCCCTTTAATCTATTTGTCATTTCCACTGTTTAGCAGTAAGGCATTTAATTTAGGTCATACACATGGTCTAGTGGTCTTCCCCACTTTCTTCAATTTCAGTCTGAATTTGGCAATAAGGTGTTCATGGTCTGAGCCACAGTCAGCTTTTCAATGCAATCCCTATCCAGTTACCAATAATATTTTTTTCTCAGAACTATAACAAATCATCTCACAATTTATATGGGAGCACAAAAGACCCCAAATAGTCAAAGCAGACCTTGAGAAAGAATAATGGAACTGGAGGAATCAACCTTCCTGTCTTTAGACTATACTACAAAGCTACAGTCATTAAGACAGGATTGTACTGGCACAAGGACAGAAATATAGATCAGTGGAACAAAATAGAAAGTCCAGAGATAAATCCATGTACCTATGGGCATCTTATCTTTGAAAAATGAGACAATAATATACAATGGTAAAAGACAGTCTCTTCAACAAGTGATGCTGGGAAAACTCATAAACTATGTGTAAAATAATGAAACTAAAACACTTTCTAACACTATACACAAAATAAACTCAAAATGGATTAAAGACCTAAATGTAAGGTCAGAAATTTTAAAGTTATTAAAGGAAAACATAGGAAACAAAAGCTCATAGGAAAATATTTATGTCACTTGATGACATAAATCAAAACAAGATCCTCTATGACCCACTTCCCAGAGTAATGGAAATAAAAACAAAAATAAACAAATGGGACATAATTAAACTTAAAAGCTTTTGCACAGTGAATGAAAGTATAAGCAATGTGAAAAGACATTCCTCAGAATGGGAGAAAATAATAGCAAACAAAACAACTGACAAAGAATTAATCTCCAAAATATATAAGCAGCTCATGCAACTCAATACCAGAAAAACTAACAACCCAATCAAAAATTGGGCAAGGGACCTAAAGAGACATTTCTCACAGAAGACATACAGATGGCTAATAAACACATGAAAAGATGCCCAACACCACTCATTATTAGACAAATACAAATCAAAACTACAATGAGGTATCATCTCACACTGGTCAGAATGGCCATCATCAAAAATCCTACATATAAACAATAAATACTGGAGAGAGTTTGAAAAGAAGGGTGCACTCTTACAGTGTTGGTTGGAATGCAAACTGGTACAGCGACTCTGGAGAACAGTCTGGAGATTCCTTAAAAAACTGGGAATAGAGCTGCCATCCAACCCAGCAATCACACTGCTGTGCATACACCCTGAGGAAACCAGAATTGAAAGAGACACATGTACCCCGATGTTCATTGCATCACTCTTTGCAATAGGTAGAATATGGAAGCAATGTAGATATCCATTGGCAGGTGAATGGATAAGGAAGTTGTGGTACATATATACAATGGAATATTACTCAGTTAGGAAAAGGAATGCATTTGAGACCATTCTAATGAGGTGGATGAACCTGGAGTCTATTGTACAGGATGAAGTAAGTCAGAAAGAGAAAAACAAATACTGTATATTAATGCATATATATGGAACTTAGAAAGAAGGAACCAATGACCCTACATGCAAGGCAAAAATGGAGACACAGATGTAAAGAACAGACTTTTGGAATCAATGGGAGAAAGTGAGGGTGGGATGATTTGGGAGAACAGAATTAAAACATGTGCATTACCATATGTAAAATAGATAGCCAGTGGAAGTTTAATGCATAAGGCAGGACACCCAAAACCAGTGCTCTGGGACAACCCAGAGCGATACTGTGAGGAGGAAGGTGGGAAGAGGGTTCAGGATGGGAGGACACAAGTAAATCTGTAGCCAATTCATGTTGATGTATAGCAAAACTATCAACAATCTTCTAAAGTAATTGTCCTCCAATTAAAATGATTATCTAATGAAAAAAAAAAAAACCTAATGCCAATTATTATCCTCACTCAAAGATCAATATAGCAGTAGTGTGTATAAATGGGCTTCTTTACATTGCCTGCTGAACTGTGTGTGGGTTATAGTTAACATGTTTGCAAAACTTCTTCATAGATACATTATTACCAGAATTAGAACTCATAGCGTTATAGGTGTTAAAGCAGGCAGATAGCTAGATGTGAGGAGAGAAAGGGGGCATGGGCCAAGTGGCAGGAAACCACACATCTTGTTAATAACAGTGGTCCTTGGGCAGACAAAGAAAAGCAGGAATCTTCAGACTGACAGGAAATCACACATTTTAGGGTGATAAGTGTCCAGAAGGCAGACGAAGAAAAATGGGGAAAGGCAGGAAATCTTCTGCATCTGAATATAATCTGTTGCTTATTTTGCTCTCATTACTATAAAATTAGCCATTCAGAGAAGAAGTTCTCATCATGAATCAATGCCATGACACTTCTAATTAAGACTAAATAATGACAAAAATTATTTAAAGGCTGAGCCAAAAAGGAAGCCCACCAGTTTATGCTCTACCAGTCACTAATATACCCTTCACATCATATCATATCATATCATATCATATCATCATGCCATAGAGAGGCTATATTAGTGATGGGTAGAGCATAAACTTGAAGAAGGTAACAAGTATGGTGGCAGAAGAAACTGGACATATAGGCATGGGTCAGATAGAAGGATAAAAACTTGGCACATATATCTAGGAATGGTTAGTAGTCTTCAAGATATCTTGAGGGTCATTGATTAAAAATATTGATATCCAAACTTCACTCTTGGAGATGACTCATTTGGTCTGGAGTGAAATCCATGTACCTTTGCTTTTCCAAGACCTTCTCATGTATCACCCAGGGCTGATCTAGAATAGTCAAGGTCTTTTGAGTGTCTACAAGTTCAGTTGAGATCAACACTTGTAACACTCAATAGGTATTTACACTTTCACAAGGGTTCCGTTTTCTCCACATCCTCCCCAACACTTGTTACTTGTTGTCTTTTTGCTCTCTGTCTGCTCTGACGAAAGCAGCTGTCACGTTTTGAACTATTCCACGAGGAGACCCATGTCAATAAACTGAGAGAAGCCTTTGCCTTACTGCCAGGGAGGAATCTAAGCCCTCAGTCCAGCGACTCTGAAGTAACTGATTTCGGCCAACAATCACATGACTGAATTTGGCAGCAGACCCTTCAACACACCCAAGTCCAGCCTTGAGATGACATCATCCCTTGCCCACAATTTGAACCAGAGCCTTGTGAGAGATCCTGAGGCAGAGGAGCCACCCAAGTCATGTACCGATTCCTGATCCTTAGAAACTGAGAGATACTAAATATTTGTTTTGAGGCACTAGGTTTTGAGACATTTTTTTTTAATGCAGTAGAGATAAATAGTACACAGTTCCACCATATATGAACTTTACATTTTAATAAAATAAGGAAGAAGTCAACTTGAGTGGTTGACAGTGCCACAGAAATAGACATAGTGTTATCTGTGAATTCCACAGACTCCTAAACCATCTCCAAGATGGTTTTGAACAGTTGTCAGTGTTTGAATAATTTATTACCTGGGCATGATCTTGTATTGTTTAAAAAAAAAAAAAAGGAATGCTTATTTTTTTACTTTTCTCAAAGGCAGTGCAATTTTAATTCATTGATGTGAAATCGAAAACTAAGGACTTTTTCACATTGATATTTTCACATTTCAAACTGAACATTATTTTGATACATCAATATCATATTTGATAATTTCATAGTTCTTGTACACATAAGAGATTACATATATACTATTTTCTTAATAAATTTTCTATATCACCACCCCATAAAAGTAAAAACTCTCTTACTTTATCTTAACCTGATATTATACACAGCTGTTAAAGACCGTTCTACGGTCTTTGATCCTTAGCAAATATGCTGTTACTAAGATGATGACTGTATGTTTATATTTTGATGGGAAATACATTTATTTTTATCATTTTATTATCATAAGTAACATGCAGCATAGAATATGCTTATCCCAATGAAACCCAACACATGACAGTTTTTTAAATGCCCACAATAAAGAGAAATGTAAAATATCCTCAGCTACTGCTTTAGCTATCATTTTATTTTTTTCCATTTATTTTTATTAGTTGGAGGCTAATTACTTTACAATATTGTAGTGTTTTTTGCCATACATTGACATGAAGCAGACATGGATTTACATGTATTCCCCATCCCTATCCCCCCTCCCGCCTCCCTCCCCACCCCATTCCTCTGGGTCTTCTCAATGCACCAGCCCAGAGCACTTGTCTCATGCATTCAACCTGGGCTGGTGATCTGTTTCACCCTTGATAATATACATGTTTTGATGCTGTTCTCTCAAAACATCCCACCCTTGACTTCTCCCACAGAGTCCGAAGGTCTGTCCTGTACATCTGTGTCTCTTTTTCTGTTTTGCATATAGGGTTATCGTTACCATCTTTCTAAATTCCATATATATATATATATATGTTAGTATACTGTATTGATCTTTATCTTTCTGGCTTACTTCACCCTGTATAATGGGCTCCAGTTTCATCCATCTGATTAGAACTGATTCAAATGAAATTTTTTTTTTTAATGGCTGAGTAATATTCCATGGTGTATATGTACCACAGCTTCCTTATCCATTCATCTGCTGATGGGCTAGCTATCATTTTAGATTAGCCTTTTTAAAAGAACTATTAAGTAGTAAACTGAATGGAATTATATTTCATCTTTTTTGTACTACCTCCTAACTTATGGTGGAGTTAATGACAGAAAGGCAAATGACCATAAAAGTGGAAACCAGGAGGAACATTACTGAGGATTGATAAATATTAATCTGAATGTCTTGAATTAATTAAACTGGGGTCTTCTGCATTGCAGGTGGATTCTTTACCAACTGAGTTACCAGGAACGCCCAATCTGAATAGCTCTATCCTGAATAATTAGGAATTTACTGAGTTTGGATTGAGCTACTTTTCCCACTTAGAGTACAATTATCAGTGATTATTTATATCAGAGTTTGCACTCCAATGTTTTTAAAATCATTTTCAATCTGCCCAGCCAGTGTCCTTTCCCTGGACTAACCATGAATGCTGTCAAAGTCAATTTGAGAACATTTCTTAAAAACCTGGCTATCTCCTATTCTGTTATGCATAATTTGCATTTGGCAACTATCACCTGCATACCATTAATATACTCTGCCCAAAAAAGAAAAAAAAAAAAAAAGAATAACTATGTCTTATTGTGGGCTTCCCTGGCAGCTTAGCTGGTAAAGAATCTGCCTGCAATGTGGGAGACCTGGGTTTGATTCCTGGTTTGGGAAGATCCCCTGGAGAAGGGAAAAGCTACCCACTCCAGTATTCTGGCTTGGAGAATTCTATGGACTATACAGTCCATGGGGTCACAAAGAGTCAGACACGACTGACTTTCACTTCACTTCACTTCATGTCTTACTGTATCTCTTTTTCAGTATATTTTGAATCTCATTTGTTCCATGAAACAATATAATATGAGGATCAGAAGCTATGGAGTCTAGGAGGAGAGTTTTTATATAGATTAATCATCTTGAGCCAAAGTCCATAGCTACAACATGGTAAGACTTTTTCAATAAGGGCTGGATTATTAATAAACCATCCAAATGACTGGCACCTATAACTTTCTTGTTCAATTTCAAGCACATTAAAAAAAAAAAAAAGCTTAAGATGATACTACTTGGAGAATGACCTTTAGTAAACAAATAATTCAGGTCTTTGATATTGGCATTGTATTGCAGAATTTTCTTAACATTTCTCTGAGTTTTTCTCAGTATTATATAATTCATCTTACCTTTGGGAATTCATGAAGTCAATTTTATATTCTTATAGCAGGCAAAATTTGAAAAGCCCTGTGTGATCTACTATGAGCCACATAAATTCCATATGTGGAATTCCATAAATGCAATATGTGTTTCTACTGAAAAACACATGAAAGAAGGTAATGTAGATGATGGGGAAATTATTCATCTAATAAATTGCTTCTGGGATCCTTTAAATCCACTCTTCCCCCCCCCCTCCACTTTAGTGAAAGCCTAAAGAGAAGCATACCAACCATATTACCCAGTTTCACCATTGAATACAAAAAGAAACATTCACATAGATGTAGTAATCATGCTCTTAACTCCTTGTACCAGGAATTGGATTTTCCATTTTACATTGTGTGTTACTCAACCGTTTTTTTTTTTTTTTTCCCATTGTTGTTGTTATGTCACTAAGTAATGTCCAACTCTTTCCAACCCTATGGACTGAAGCATGTCAGGCTTCCCTGTCCTTCACTGTCTCCCAGAGTTTGCTTAAACTCATGTCCATTGAGTCAGTGATGCCATCCAACCATCTCATCCTCTGTCTCCCTAAAGACATGCTTATATATTTTTTTTTCATAATTACCACCCCTCATGAAATTTTAATACCATAGATGTATATCTGTTTATGTGCTCTGGCCCTTTAGAGAGCCACAAACTTTTGTGATATCAAATATATTTTGACCCCCAAGAACTCTATTTGCCCTCTTTAGGAATATATCACCCCTGTTGAGAATGTATGGTAAAGTCTTTCACATATGGATCAGTGTGATAGATCCTTGTACATTATCGCTACAGACTTCCTGATACAGGCTTAAGGTTTCTGTAGCAAATCATGGTTTCCATGCTGTTCTTATTAAATATCATTAGCCCTCCATTACCAACTCAAAGCATCACCCAAGTCACCCAAGCAAATTTAATTGACTCTAATTGACTCATCATGAGTATGTATTCAATCATTTTGGTTAATTAAAATCACTAATGTAAGAGGCAAGTGAATATTTTAAAGTAAGTGTATTTGTTGGAAAATTATATAAACAGCTGGAGGTTTTTAAAAATCCCAATTTACATTATCATAGCACCATCATCATCATAAGGGTTCATTATAAATGAAATTGAAGTATTATTGTCTTTGTGCCCCACCTCTTTAACAAATCTCTTTTAAAAAACAGCCAAGCAAAAGAGCCCAGTATGATAACCAACTAGAATATTTCATGTCTGTTTTCCAGTACAGGGAATAGAGTATTTTTTCTTTCTTTCTGTTGAGACAGAGTTTCTTAAATGGTTATAAAATAACATTCAGGTTCAATATCCACTATGTTATTTGATATATAATATTTGACCAGAAGGAAATACTTGAAACCTAGTAGAATTCAGGCTTGTAATGTTTTTCTGGAGTGCAATCCCTGAGTAAATATAATAGTTGGATAGTAATATACACGTTAAAAGAAAGAAAGCCAGAAATGACAGCCTAATTATAGAATTTTAATTAAATATTATTTAAATGTATCTGGATCATTTTTTCACATTGCTTAGATGTATATATGAAGAAGAAATTATATGCAAGATAATACATTTCTATTTCAGCTGGTAACTCTTAAAATATAGTAATATTCAAAACTGTATAAAAATGTAACTTCAACAATACATGAAACTTGAACTTCCAGATGTTCAAGCTGGATTTAGAAAAGGCAGAGGAACCAGAGATCAAATTGCCAACATGTGCTGGATCACCAAAAAGCAAGAGAGTTCCAGAAAAACATCTATTTCTGCTTTATTGACTAGGCCAAAGCCTTTGCCTATGTGGATCACTACAAGCTGTGGAAAATTCTTCAAGAGATGGGAACACGAGAGCACTTGACCTGCCTCTTGGGAAATCTATATGAAGGTCAGAAAGCAACAGTTAGAACTGGACATGGAACAACAGACTGGTTCCAAATAGGAAAAGGGGTACGTCAAGGCTGTATATTGTCACCCTGCTTATTTAACTTATATGCAGAGTACAATGTGAGAAACGCTGGGCTGGGTGAAACACAAGCTGGAATCAAGATTGCTGGGAGAAATATCAATAACCTCAGATATGCAGATAACACCACCCTTATGGCAGAGATTGAAGAAGAACCAAAGAATGTGAAAGAGGAGAGTGAAAAAGTTGGCTTAAAGCTCAACATTCAGAAAACTAAGATCATGGCATCCGGTCCCATCACTTCACGGCAAATAGATGGAGAAACAGTGGAAACCGTGGCTGACATTTTTTGGTCTCCAAAATCACTGCAGATGGTGATGGCAGCCATGCCATTAAAAGACGCTTACTCCTTGGAAGAAAAGTTATGACCAACCTAGATAGCATATTAAAAAGCAGAGACATTACTTTGCCAACAAAGGTCCATCTAGTCAAGGCTATGGTTTTTCCAGTAGTTATGTATGGATGTGAGAGTTGAAATATAAAGAAAGCTGAGTGCCGAGGAACTGATGCTTTTGAACTGTGGCGTTGGAGAACACTCTGGAGAATCCCTTGGGCTGCAAGGAGATCCAACCAGTCCATCCTAAAGGAAATCAGTCTTGAATATTCATTGGAAGGACTGATGTTGAAGCTGAAACTCCAATACTTTGGCCACCTGATGCGAAGAACTGACTCATTTGAACAGATCCTGATGCTCGGAATGATTGAACGTGGGAGGAGAAGGGGATGGCAGAGGATGAGATGATTGGATGGCATCACTACTCAATGGGCATGAGTTTGAGTAAACTCCGGGAGTTGGTGATGGACAGGGAAGCCTGGCATGCTGCAATCCATGGGCTCGCAAGAAGTCTGACATGACTGAGCAACTGAACTGACCTGAACTGATAAACCTCATACTACTACCACAATTTTTATTTAAAGAGTATATTTGAATATAGTTAAATAATACAAATAGTCTCAAAAAAGTCACCCATGTTGTTAATATTTTCAATGTTCTTTATATGACCTATATTTTTCCATGATATTATTGAACTTCCCTTGTGATTCAGACAGTAAAGTGTCTGCCCACAATGCGGGAGACTCAGATTCAATCCCTGGGTTGGGGAGATATCCTGTGGAAGGAAATGGCAACCCACTCCGGTACTCTTGCCTGGAAAATACCATAGACGGAGGAGCCTGTTAGGCTACAGTCTATGGGATTGCAAAGAGTTGGACATGACTAAGTGACTTCACTTTCACTTTCATGGTATTATTTTCTTTTTCCACAAAGGTCTTCTTTTTACTTTATCTATAGAGCTGATCTGCTGGTGGTAATTTCATTCACTTTTATCATGTCTGAAAAAGTCATTATTTTACCTTCATTTTGGAAAGGTATTTTTTTTTTTTTTGCTCATAACACTCCATATTGACAATGTTTTTGTTTCAGTACTTTAATGATCTTGCTTCAATGTCTTCCTGTTTCTATTTCTTCAAACAATGAATTATTCATTATCATTCTACTTATTCCTCTGTATATAGCAATTTGCTTGTCAGTCAGAGGTTTGAAGATTTTCTTATACCACTAGGTTTGAGCAATATAATTATTGCTTGCTTTCATTTAGTTTTCTTCATTTTTTGTGTTTATGGTTAATTGAACTTAAATTTGAGGGTTAATAGTTGTTATTGGCCAAATTTAGTCCTCCAGAATCATATGCTGAAGCCCTAATCACCAGTATTTGAAAGTAAGGCCTCAAAAGGAGTGTTTAAGTTAAAATGAGGCTACTAGAGTGGGCCTTCTCTCCTGGCTATTCTTTGGAACTCTGCATTCAAATGGGGATATCTTTCCTTTTCTCCTTTGCTTTTCACTTCTTTTCATTTCACAGCTATTTTTAAGGCCTCCTCAGACAACCATGTTGCCTTTTTGCATTTCTTTTCCATGGGGATGGTCTTGATCCCTGTCTCCTGTACAATGTCACGAACCTCCGTCCATAGTTCATCAGGCTCTCTGTCTATCAGATCTAGTCCCTTAAATCTATTTCTCACTTCCACTGTATAGTCATAAGGGATTTGATTTAGGTCATATCTGAATGGTCTAGTGGTTTTCCCTACTTTCTTCAGTTTAAGTCTGAATTTGGCAATAAGGAGTTCATGATCTGAGCCTCAATAACCTCCCGTCTTGTTTTTGCTGACTATATAGAAATTCTCCATCTTTGGCTGCAAAGAATATAATCAATCTGATTTCAGTGTTGACCATCTGGTGATGTCCATGTGTAGACCACCTGACCTGCCTCTTGAGAAACCTGTATGCAGGTCAGGAAACAACAGTTAGAACTGGACATGGGACAACAGACTGGTTCCAAATAGAAAAAGGAGTATATTAAGGCTGTATATTGTCACCCTGCTTATTTAACTTATATGCAGAGTACATCATGAGAAATGCTGGGCTGGAAGAAGCACAAGCTGGAATCAAGATTGCCGTGAGAAATATCAATAACTTCAGATACGCAGATGACACCACCCATATGGCATAAAGTGAAGAGGAAATAAAAAGCCTCTTGATGAAAGTGAAAGAGGAGAGTGAAAAAGTTGGCTTAAAGCTTAACACTCAGAAAACTAAGATCATGATATCTGGTCCCATCACCTCTTGGTAAGTACATGGGGAGACAGTGGAAACAGTGTCAGACTTTATTTTTTTGGGCTCCAAAATCATTGCAGATGGTGACTGCAGCCATGAAATTAAAAGACGCTTACTCCTTGGAAGGAAAGTTATTACCAACCTAGATAGCATATTAAAACGTAGAGACATTACTTTGCCAACAAAGGTCTGTCTGGTCAAGGCTATGGTTTTTCCATTGGTCATGTATGGATGTAACAGTTGGACTGTGAAGAAAGCTGAGAGCTGAAAAATTGATGTTTTTGAACTGTGTTGTTGGAGAAGACTCTTGAGAGCCCCTTGGATTGCAGGGAAATCCAACCAGTCCATCCTGAAGGAGATAAGTTCTGGGTGTTCATTGGAAGGATTGATGCTGAAGCTGAAGCTCCAATACTTTGGCCACCTCATGCGAAGTGTTGACTCATTTGAAAAGACCCTGATGCTCGGAGGGATTGGGGGCAGGAAGCGAAGGGGACAACAGAAGTTGAAATGGCTGGATGGCATCACCCACTCGATGGGCATCAGTTTGAGTAAACTCCGAGAGTTTGTGATGGACAGGGAGGCCTGGTGTGCTGTGATTCATGGGATCGCAAAGAGTCGGACACAACTGAACGACTGAACTGAACTGAACTGAGAGTGGGCCTTAATCCAGTCTGACTTGTATCCTTATTGTTTCTGCTGTTTAGTTGCTAAGTCATGTCTGCATCTTTTGTGATCCCATGGACTGAAGCCAACCAGGGTCCTCTGTCCATGGAATTTTCCAGGCAAGAATACTGGAGTGAGTTGCCATTTCCTCCTCTAGAGGATTTTCCTCACCCAAGGATCAAACCTGGGTCTCCTATATGTGTCTCCCACATTGCAGGTGGATTCTTTTACCATTGGGCCCCCAGGAAGCCCTGGTATCCTTATAAGAAGAGGATATTTGGAGATACAAAGAAATGCCAGGTTTTTGTGCCCATAGGAGATAAATCATGTTAGGACATAGTGAGAAGGTGCCCATCTCCTGCCCAAGGAGAAAGGCCTCAGGAGAAATTAATGAATATCTAACATCCATAATTGTGAGAAAATAAATTTTTGTTCTTCAAATCACCTAGCTTGTAGTATTTTGCTATGGTATATTGTGATGGTTAATTTTATGTGTCCTCTTGACTGGCCATGGAGTGTCCAGATAAAACATTATTTCTGGGTATATCCATGAGGGTATTTCTAGATGAGATTGGCTTCTGAATCAGTGGACCAAGCAAAGTAGATTGCACTCCGCTATGTGGCTGTGCATCATTCAATCCATTGAGGACCTGAAAAGAACAAAAGATAGATATAAGAGACCCCTTTGGTACTGTCTCACTGTGTCAACTGGGACAGTTTATGTGATCTTCTACTTCCTTGAACTGGGATTTACACCAACAGTTCTCTTAATTCAAAGGCCCTCAAACTCAGATTGAATTGTACCATCAGATTTTCTGTATCTCCAGCTTCCAGACAGCAGATTGTGGAACTTCTCAGTCTCCATAATTGTGTATGCCCACTCTTTTCCTGTTACTTAATCTTGGATGATGTATAAATGCTGATTTATATTTAATTTTCTTCTTGACTAAAGATAGAATGCTTGAGTAGATGCCCATCGACAGATGAATGGATACAGAAGTTGTGGTAAACATACACAATGGAATATAACTCAGCCATAAAAAGGAATGCATTTATGTCAGTTCTAATGAGGTCGATGAACCTAGAACCAGAGTGAAGTGAGTCAGAAAGAGAAAGATAAATACCATATTCTAACACATATACATGGAATCTAGAAAAATGGTACTAAATAATTTATTTACAGGGCAACAATGGAGAAACAGAAATAGAGAATAAACTTACGGACATGGGGAGAGGGAAGGAGAGGGTGAAATGTATGGAAAGAGTAACATGGAAACTTACATTACCATATGTAAAATAGATAGCCAACAGGAATTTGCTATATGGCTCAGAAAACTCAAACAGGAGCTCTGTATCAACCTAGAGGGGTGGGATGGGGAGGGAGATGGGAGGGAGTTTCAAAAGTGAGGGGATATATGTATACCTATGGCTGATTCATGCTGAGGTTTGACAGAAAACAGCAAAATTCTGTAAATCAATTATCCTTCAATAAAAAATAACAAAAAAAAAAAGAAAGAAAATCAGTTTTGAGGGAAAGTTAAAATAACAATATGATTATTTAAAATATTAAATTTAATCTAACATAATATTGGCTCAAATTTTTTTCATCATAATTAAGCATGTTTTCTTATATACATAATCATCTGTATAAATTATTCATGCATATTCACCTAAATAAAATACATTGGAACGAAAATATTTTAATTAAATAATTTAAAACACTTCTCATTTTTTTACTTTAGTAAATTTTATAAATTAAATATAGTTAATTAAGAAGTACAGTAGAATTTTAAAATACAATTGAGATGTAAATCACAATACTAAGAAAGACATTTAAATTATTTTCTCTTTTAGTTTTTATTACCTATGAATCTTCACTATGTCTTCAGTGTTGTGATTATGACTGAATTAGATGTGACTGAGGAACTTTGCTTATCTTAGTTGTTGCACTGGGTTGTGATGACCCATTGAGCAAAAGAATGAGTATTTTTCATTTTCACCATTTGTTGACCTATGGAAAAACTGATCAAGCTTTGTGAAAATCCAATCATATCAAACCAATTTAATTTTTGTCACAAGAGACATCTACATTGACAAATGAGAGTGAATGATTCCATCTGCTTAAATTCAATCAGTACAGTATTTTTATTGAAAACCTAGGAAAAACATGTCTGTAATGTATTTTTGTTTAGGAAATAGCTTATCCCTAAATCAGTTCTATAGGATAGAGCAGTGGGATAGCATCATTCTTGGGAGTATATTCTAGGCTTTTGAGTATATCAAGTGGCATCACTTAAGTCCCCTTTAGTTTATCTAGAAACTTATGCCATGGAGATACAGGAAATAGACTTTTAACTGCTATCTTATTTATCTTTATTTTCTTCTCTAAGTATGTCTGTTGGTTGGTACTATCAGCTGCCACTACCTAGGCAGAAAGTGTACAAGTAAATTTAGCCTCACCTTGTACTAGAGCACAGGATCCAGTGTTCCAATTATAAGTATTGGGTCCCTCTGTGCTTTCCAAACTTCGTTTGCCGTCTTGATCCTCTGAATGTTTTTGCTGCTAACTGGTACCTAGGATGCAGAATTAATGAGGAGCGATACTTATTTTTGTAACCCCTAAACATCAACACTTCTAATCCACTCTTACTTTGGGCCCTGTAAGCTCTATTCTATTAGCTAAAATTCTAGTTCCTTCCTTGTCTTGGACTTTTTTCCCCCCTCCAGCTTGATAATGGGCCCAATTGAACCACCAACTCCTACCAACTCTTTTGAAACTAGATCTTGTTCACAGGGGAGGGGTCTTTGTCTAAATTACAAATATCTCCCAAAGCCTAGACAGAATTTCCATTTTGGTATGATATCTGGCCCCCAATGAGCAGAAGCGGCTTTAAAAGGAATGAAGAAAGAAGTATGGTCTCTGAAAATAAAAAGACAAATTTGTTTGTTTAACTTATTCAGATAATAAAAACTCTACAATCTACTGTTAATGATATTTATTAAAATACTACTTACCTAAAACCAATATATCCTTTAGGAACTGCTGTAACGTATAGTATATGTTAATCAGCTTTATGATACACTTTAGCTATTTTAAATAAAATAATTTGCATTTAATTTTTGAAGATTTTAACACTTTTGAGTACTTACTATGTGCCAGGCATATTGCCAACTATTTAAAATGACCCATTTAGTCTTCACAAAATTATTTGTGATAAATACAGTTATGCTGATGAGACTCAGCACAGAAAAGGGTCACAGTTATAAATAGGAGAACCAAGGTAGCCTATCTCTAGAGTACAAGCTTTTAACCATTTAGCTATTCCATCCTCTACCAATTGCATCTACTAAGAAATAAAAATCAATATGACATCCATTTAGAGAACAGTCATTAAAATTTTTTATTTTATTGAAGTATAGTTAATTTACAATGTTTTCATTGTTGTTGTTGTTGTTGTTGTTGTTGTTCAGTTGCTAAGTCATGTCCAACTCTTTGGGGCCCGATGGATTGCAGCATGCCAGGCTTCTCTGTCCTCTACTATCTCCCAGAGTTTGCTCAAATTCATGTCCATGAATGTTCTGTTGATATCTACTGAATAGCTAAGTTATTCACTTATACCTATATATAAGTATACACACCCTTTTTCTTATTCTTTTCCATTATGGCTTATCACAGGATACTGAATACACTTACCTGTGATACACAGTAGGTTCTTAGTGTTTATCCATTCTATATATAACAGTTTGCATCTGTTAATCTAAAACTCCCAGTCCATCTCTCCTGCACCCTACCTATCATTAGGAACCAGAAGTCTGTTCTCTATATCTGTGAGTCTGTTTCTGTTTCATAAATAAGTTCATTTATGTCATACTTTAGACTTCACATGTAAATGATATCATAGAGTAATGACTTTTTTCTTCCTGATTTACTTCAGTTAGTATAACAACCTCTAGGTCCATCCATGTTGCTGGAATGACACTGTTATTCATTTGCTCAATTGTGTGCAACTATTTGCAACCCCATCAACTGCAGAATGCCAGGCTTCCCTGTCCTTCACCATCTCCTGTGACTTGCTCAAACTCATGTCCATTGAGTCTGTGATGCCATCCAACCAACTCATCCTCTGTCATCCCCTTCTCCTGCTTTCAATGTTTCCTAGCACCAGGGTCTTTTCCAGAGAGTCAACACTTCTCATCAAGTAGCCAAAGTATTGGAGCTTCAGCTTCAGCATCATCCTTCCAGTGAATATTCAGGATTAATTTCCTTTAGGATTAACTGGTTTGATCTTGCAGTCCAAAGGACTCTCAAGAGTCTTATTCAACATCACAGTTCAAAAACATCAATTCTTTGGCACTCAGCCCTCTTTATGCTCCAACTCTCACATTCAGACATGTCTACTGGTAAAACTACATCTTTGACTATATGGACCTTTGTTGGCAATGTAATGTCTCTGTTTTTTAATACACTGTCTAGGTTTGTCATAGCTTTTCTTTGAAGGAGCAAGTGTCTTTCAATTTAATGGCTTCAGTCACCATCTCCAGTGATTTTGGAGCCCAATAAAATAAAATATCTCACTGTTCCCATTGTTTCCTTATCTATTTGCCATGAAGTGATGGGACCGGATGCCATGACCTTAGCTATTTTGATTATTGAGTTTTAAGTAAGCTTTTTCACTCTCCTCTTTCACTTTCATCAAGAGGCTATTTAGTTCCTCTTTGCTTTCTGTCATAAGGTTGGTGTCATCTGTGTATATGAGGTTATTGATACTTCTCCCGGCAATCTTGATTCCAGCTTGAGCTTCATCCAATGGCATTATTTCATTCTTTTTTATGACTGAGTAATATCTCATTGTATATATGTACCACATCTTCCTTATCCATTCATCTGTTGATATGCATTCATCGTTGATGAGTATTTAATCTCTGCCCTTTTCCTGGCTATAGTAAATAGTGCTGCTATGCTGTGAACACTAGGGTGATTGTACCTTTTAAATTTGAGTTTTTGTTTGATATATATCAAACAAAAACTATATATATATATATATATATATATATATATATATGAGTGAGATTGCTGGGTTGTATGGTCACTCCATTTTTAGTTTTTTAAGGAAACTCCATACTGTTCTCCATAGTGGCTACAACAATTTACATTCCTACCAACAGTGTAAGAGGGTTCCTTTTCTCCACACCCTCTCAGCATTTGTTATTTGTAGACTTTTAATCGTGGCCACAAAGAATAGTCTGTTTAAGCTGACATCCTAAGAGTCTATTTTACTATAGTAACAACAATAATAAAATTATCAAAATATTGTTTATCTTTCATGAAGCACTTACCAAGTGTCAGATACTGTCAGGCACCATTATATATATATATATATATATATATATATGTGTGTGTGTGTGTGTGTGTGTGTGTGTATGGGTCATAAGGGTCATAAGGTCATAAGTGTATATATATATATATATATATATACTGCATTTAATTAATGCAAAAGTTCTACAATATATGTATTTTTATTTTTATTCTACAGATAAAACTACGAAGTTACACGATGAGCTCAAGATAATACCGCTAAATTTAGGTAGAGTTGGGCTTCAAATCTAGATCTGTGCATTACAAATGTAGTCTAATTTTGTATTCTTTTCATTTTGAATGATTGAGTATTAGCAATATGACAAAGATTTTATTCAGAATAGTATCAGTCAGTCAGTTCAGTCCCTCAGTCATGTCTGATTCTTTGCGAGCGCATGGACTACAGCATGCCAGGCTTCCCTGTCCATCACCAACTCCTGGAGCCTATCAAACTCATGTCCATCACTTTGGTGATGCCATCCAACCATCTCATTCTCTCATCCCCTTCTCCTACTTCCTTCAATATTTCCCAGCATCAGGGTCTTTTCCAATGAGTCAGTTCATCACATCAGGTGGCCAAAGTATTGGAGCTTCAGCATCAGTCCTAATGAATATTCAGGACTGATTTCCTTTTGGATTGACTGGTTGGATCTCCTTGCAGTCCAAGGGACTCTCAAGAGTCTTCTCCAACACCACAGTTCAAAAGCATCAATTCTTCATTGCTCAGCTTTCTTCACAGTCCAACTCTCATATCCATACATGATCACTGGAAAAACCATAGTCTTGACTAGTCGGACCTTTTGTTGGCAAAGTAATGTCTCTGCTTTTTAATATGCTATCTAGGTTGGTCATAACTTTCCTTCCGAGGAGTAAGCGTCTTTTAATTTCAGGGCTGCAATCACCATTTGCAGTGATTTTGGAGCCCCCCCCCCCAAAAAAAAAAAAAAAATTAAGTCAGCCACTGTGTCCATATCTATTTCCCATGAAGTGATGGAACCAGATGCCATGATCTTCGTTTTCTGAATGTTGAGCTTTAAGCAAACTTTTTCACTCTCGTCTTTCACTTTCATCAAGAGGCTTTTTAGTTCCTCTTCAGTTTATGCCATAATGGTGGTGCTATCTGCATATCTGAGGTTATTGATATTTCTCCCAGCAATCTTGATTCCAGCTTGTGCTTCTTCCAGCCCAACGTTTCTCAAGATGTATTCTGCATATAAGTTAAATAATCAGGGTGACAATATACAGGCTTGACGTACTCCTTTTCTTATTTGGAATTGGTCTGCTGTTCCATGTCCAGTTCTAACTGTTGGCTTCCCGACCTTCATATAGGTTTCTCAAGAGGCAGGTCAGGTGGTCTGGTATGCCCATCTATTTCAGAATTTTCCAGTTTATTGTGATCTACTCAGTCAATTGAAAAATATAAGAATATATAGCAATAAATCCAGTTTCCCACATAATAATATTTCACTAGGGCACTTAATTTCAATCTCCTAACCCCTGTTAGGTTCCTGGTCTTTGTAAGAATAAGTGTCACCACTCTTCTAGTGAGGAAAAATGGGTCAATTATGATGGTAGTGCAGCATAGTTGGGAATAAGACTGGAAAGGCATGACTGACTCAGAGTATAAAGGGGCACGTATGGGGCACGGGAAGATCAGCATGTATTGTACTGAGTGCTTATGTTGTGCCAAGTGTTGTAAAATTTTGTCATCCAAAGAACATTATTTGTTATTGTTCTGTTGCTCAGTTCTGTCTGATTTTTGTGACTCCGTGGACTGTATAGCACACCAGGCTTCCTCATCCTTCCCAACCTCCTGGCATTTACTCAAACTCATGTCCATTGAGTCGGTGATGACATCCACCCATCTCATCCTCCGTTGCCCCTTTTCCCCCTGCCTTCAATCTTTTCCAGTATCAGGGTATTTTCCAATGAGTCAGCTCTTCACATCAGATGGCCAAAGTATTGGAGCTTCAACTTTAGCATCAGTCCTTCCAATGAATATCAGGATGATTTCCTTCAGGATTGACTGGTTTGATCTCCTGCTGTTCAAGAGACTCTCAAGAGTCTTCTCTAGCACCACAGTTTGAAAAGCATCCATTCTTCAGCACTCAGCCATCTTTATTGCCCAACTGTAACATTCATACATGACTACTGGAAAAACCATAGCTTTGAGTATAGGGACTTTTGTCAACAAAGTTGGATATATTCATCTCCACTTAAAGAAAAGAAAATGGAGACATATTGTGGTCAGATAACTTACCAAAGGTCTTTCAACAAGTTGCTAAAACAGAATTTAAATACTTGCATAACAACCCCCAAATTCTTCTCCTTTTGATGGATTCCCAAGTTTGGTTATGGCAACAGATTCATCCATTAGACTAAAAAATAAATAAATAAATAAAAAAACCCTGGGTCATGAAACAGATCACCAGCCCAGGTTGGATGCATGAGACAAGTGCTCAGGGCTGGGGCACTGGGAAGACCCAGAAGGATGGGATGGGGAGGGAGGTGGGAGGAAGGATTGGGATGGGGAACACATGTAAATCCATGGCTGATTCATGTCAATGTATGGCAAAAACCACTATAAAATTGTTAAGTAATTAGCCTTCAACTAATAAAAATAAATTAAAATTAATTCATTAATTAAAAAAATGCTGATTTCCATGCATTGCTCCTAAGGTTTGAGTCAGTAATTTAGTAGATATTTGGAAGCATTCTTGCTAGAGTCTGCCTTTCATGGAACTTGGTAGATGATTCTGATGAAGCTAATCTACAGACTAGCATTTCAGAAACATTTGTCTACCTTTCATGAATAGATTTGATTGTGGGACATTCTTTGAACTTAAACCTGTAGGTACTAAGGAACTAAAAGCAGGTTTTGATGCAGGTGAGTGCAATGAACAAATCTGCATTTCAGAAATAGCATTCTAGCAGCAGCAGAATGGAGGATAAATTAAAAGGCAGACACTGTGGAAAACAGTGTGGAGATTTCTTAAAAAACTGGAAATAGAACTACCATATGACCCAGCAATACCACTTCTGGGCATACACACTGAGGAAACCAGATCTGAAAGAGACACGTGCACCCCAATGTTCATCACAGCACTGTTTATAATAGCCAGGACATGGAAGCAACCTAGATGTCCATCAGCAGACGAATGGATAAGGAAGCTGTGGTACATATACACCATGGAATATTACTCAGCCACTAAAAAGAATTCATTTGAATCATTTCTAATGAGATGGATGAAACTGGAGCCCATTATACAGAGTGAAGTAAGCCAAAAAGATAAAGAACATTACAGCATACTAACACATATATATGGAATTTAGAAAGATGGTAATGATAACCCTATATGCAAAACAGAAAAAGAGACACAGAAGTACAGAACAGACTTTTGAACTCTGTGGGAGAAGGTGAGGGTGGAATGTTTTGAAAGAACAGCATGTATATTATCTATGGTGAAACAGACCACCAGCCCAGGTGGGATGCATGAGACAAGTGCTCGGGCCTGGTGCACTGGGAAGACCCAGAGGAATCGGGTGGAGAGGGAGGTGGGAGGGGGGATCAGGATGGGGGATACATGTAACTCCATGGCTGATTCATGTCAGTGTATGACAAAACCCACTGAAATGTTGTAAAGTAATTAGCCTCCAACTAATAAAGAAAAAAAGAAAAAAAAATAAATAAATCACATCCCCCCCCCAAAAAAAAAAAAAAAAAATTAAACGGCAGAGATTGGAAACAAGCTCAGTAAGAAGATTATTGCAGTAGTCCAAGCAAGAAATGATGAGGCTTGAATGGAAGCATTAGCAGTACACCTCATTCCACTGCTATCCTCAGGACTCATGATATGAGAAGGAAGATTGTCTTCTAGCAAGATCCCTTTAATATTCCCAATTTAAAAATAGCAAAATAAGCAAATAAACAACTGGAAAAAAAAGAAAAGATCCAGTAGTGTACTAGAGGTGTCTCATATCAGCTCATGAGAGCTCAATTGCACACATCTTCTCAACTCTGTTTTCCACAAAAGGATATTAGTAGTTTAAATTGGCCATGATGTAAGTATTTATACCATGGAAACAAATCAGAGCTTTCATTTTTTTTGAAGAGATAGTTATTAAATATTTATCAACATGGATTTGAACTCCCTTTCACATTGGCCAAGGTAAACTTTTTGATATTAAATTCTCAATTATAAAGATTCATACTCTAGTGTGGCTTCAATGTTCTCTTCAATAAAAGTGTCTTTTAGGTTGAAAGTTCATTATGCCCAAAATGATTAATTTTCCTATATTTAAGATACTTTATACATCTAATTTTATGTGCCATCATTCAAGACTGAGATTAATTCTCATTTTCCTTTAATGTGATTTTTATTTTCCCATAGATTTATAAGGCACTGGAAGCTTGTAGTTTTTAATATTATAGATAATCTTTTGTCTGAAGCAACTCAGAATTTGTTTTGACTTTTTTTTTCTAGGTCTGTTCTGAAAAACATATCCATAAATAGAAAGGGTATTACTATACTGTAACATGACAAGGTATTCCTACATTACAGAAGAGGGCAGGATTTTAAAATGTTAGTGATATATAAACATTTTCAGTTGAAAGACCAATCAATGCAAATAGTATCTTTTGTAAGTAAAATAACAGAGTAGTGCGGAGTTGTCATGAAATGATTGTAAAATTGGCAAATACTGCCAGTTCAATCTCAGGGAGTTAATAGCAAACTCATTTTATCAGCATCTGCACTTCTTTTTAAGCCATAGATTGCTAAAAATGACGTTTACAATTTCTCAGTTTTGATATGCAAATGTGTTTCCATCTCAAAAAAAAGTAAATGTGGTTTAAGTCTTTTTGTTGGACAAAATTTCACTAAATTGCATGAGTTAGAAATGAATAGCTCAAGGAATTGTATATAATGGGAAATACAACTTCTTTTCATACCAGGCTCGTCTCATTTCTCCAATTAAAATGAAGTGACTGAGAATCCTAACTATCTGAAAGGTGTTAGGTGTTGGCAAAACTTGCTGTTTTCAGCATATTTTCTATTGGAAAGTATCACAAAAAAATTTTATTAGTAGATCACATACCTGAAAAAAACAAATCCCTTTCCCAAGCCTTTGAAATTGCTACTAACTTATAGTGAATAAGAATCTCTACTCAGCAAATAGTAAAGAAGGCTATATGTTCCCTATCTTAACGACCTATGTAGACAGGAAAACATATCATTAGCCACATTCGTGGATGAGTTTAAGCAACTTTTTAGCTAGGATCTCCTAACAAAAATTAGAAGAGAAAACGAGATTAGGTATAAGACAATATGTTCTTGCTTCTCTCATTAAAATGTCTATGTCTTAAAAAAAATTTACTTCTAACCAAGTCCCCTCTAAAGTACCCATAAGATGAGATCATTCAGAACAGTTTTAGTAAATTTAACAGTTAAAAATATCTGTATTTTAAAATTTAGAATCAAATTTAATTCAATAGTGGCAGCTATGTTTTTAAGTAGAATATCTTTCATTTTCACTACACTCTCTCCTAATTCCTCAAATATACATCATCAGTGTCAACCCATATACACATATTGCTGGCATGAATTTGTGTTCAATAAACTTTACAATAGGCCATCTTGCAGCTCAGCATTATTTCTTGTGCTTATTTTGACTAGATTGTATGTGTAATTCAGGAGCAGATACTTCTGTTTACGGAGTAACTCTACATTTCTTTTTTTTTTTTTTTTTTTGGTCTTTGATCACATTATGTTATATTCTGTGTAATTTATCAATATTTTTTTCCATTTATTTTTATCAGTTGGAGGCTAATTACAATATTGTAGTGGTTTTTGCCATACATTGACATGAATCAGACATGGATTTACATGTGTTCCCCATCCTGATCCCCCCTCCCGCATCCCTCTCCATCCCATCCCTCTGGGTGTTCCCATTGCTCCAGTCCTGAGTACTTGTCTCATGCATCCAACCTGGGCTGGTGATCTATTTCGCCCTTGATAGTATACTTGTTTCAATGCTATTCTCTCAGAACATTCCACGCTCCCCTTCTCCCACAGAGTCCCAAAGTCTGTTCTGTACATCCATGTTTCTATTTCTGTTTTGCATATAGGGTTATTGTTACAATCTTTTTAAATTCCATATATATGCGTTAATGTACTGTATTGGTCTTTATCTTTCTGGCTTACTTCACTCTGTATAATGGGCTCCAGTTTCGTCCATCTCATTACAACTGATGCAAATGAATTCTTTTTAATGACTGAGTAATATTCCATGGTGTATATGTACCATAGCTTCCTTATCCATTCGTCTGCGGATGGGTATCTAGGTTGCTTCCATGTCCTGGCAATTATAAACAGTGCTGTGATGAACATTGGGGTGCATGTGTCTCTTTCAGATCTGGTTTCCTCGGTGTGTATGCCGAGGAGTAGGATTGCTGGGTCATATGGCAGTTCTATTTCCAGTTTTTTAAGAAATCTCCACACTGTTTTCCATAGTGGCTGTCCTAGTTTTCATTCCCACCAACAGTGTAAGAGAGTTCCCTTTTCTCCACACCCTCTCCAGCATTTATTGCTTGTAGACTTTTGGATAGCAGCCATCCTGACTGGTGTGTAATGGTACCTCATTGTGGTTTTGATTTGCATTTCTCTGATAATGAGTGATGTTGAGCAACTTTTCATGTGTTTGTTAACAATCTGTATGTCTTCTTTGGAGAAATGTCTGTTTAGTTCTTTGGCCCATTTTTTGATTGGGTCATTTATTTTTCTGGAATTGAGCTTCAGGAGTTGCTTATATATTTTTGAGATTAATCCTTTGTCTGTTTCTTCATTTGCTATTATTTTCTCCCATTCTGAGGGCTGTCTTTTCACATTGCTTATAGTTTCCTTTGTTGTGCAAAAGCTTTTAAGTTTCATTAGGTCCCATTTGTTTATTTTTGTTTTTATTTCCAATATTCTGGGAGGTGGATCATAGATGATCTTGCTGTGATTTATGTCGGAGAGTGTTTTGCCTATGTTCTCCTCTAGGAGTTTTATAGTTTCTGGTCTTGCATTTAGATCTTTAATCCATTTTGAGTTTATTTTTGTGTATGGTGTTAGAAAGTGTTCTAGTTTCATTCTTCTACAAGTGGTTGACCAGTTTTCCCAGCACCACTTGTAGAAGAGTTTGTCTATTTTCTATTGTATAGTCTTGCCTCCTTTTTCGAAGATAAGGTGTCCATAGACACATGGATTTATCTCTGGGCTTTCTATTCTGTTCCATTGATCTATATTTCTGTCTTTGTGCCAGTACCATACTGTCTTGATGCCTGTGGCTTTGTAGTAGAGCCTGAAGTCAGGCAGGTTGATTCCTCCAGTTCCATTCTTCTTTCTCAAGATTACTTTGGCTATTAGAGGTTTTTTGTATTTCCATAGAAATTGTGAAATTATTTGTTCTAGATCTGTGAAAAATACCATTGGTAGCTTGATAGGGATTCCATTGAACCTATAGATTGCTTTGGGTAGTATAGCCATTTTGAGAATATTGATTCTTCCAATCCATGAACACGGTATATTTCTCCATCTGTTTGTGTCCTCTCTGATTTCTTTCATCAGTGTTTTATAGTTTTCTATGTAGAGGTCTTTTGTTTCTTTAGGAAGATATACTCCTAAGTATTTTATTCTTTTTGTTGCAATGGTGAATGGTATTGTTTCCTTAATTTCTCTTTCTGTTTTTTCATTGTTAGTGTATAAGAATGCAAGGGATTTCTGTGTGTTAATTTTATATCCTGCAATATTACTGTATTCATTGATTAGCTCTAGTTATTTTCTGGTAGATTCTTTAGGGTTTTCTATGTTGAGGATCATGTCATCTGCAAACAGTGAGAGCTTTACTTCTTCTTTTCCTATCTGGATTTTTTTATTTCTTTTTCTGCTCTGATTGCTGTGGCCAACCCTTCCAAAACTATGTTGAATAGTAGTGGTGAGGGTGGGCAACCTTGTCTTGTTCCTGACTTTAAGGAAAATGCTTTCAATTTTAACCATTGAGGATAATGTTTTCTGTGGGTTTGTCATATATAGCTTTTATTATGTTGAGGTATGTTCCTTCTATGCCTGCTTTCTGGAGAGTTTTTATCATAAAGGGATGTTGAATTTTGTCAAAGGCTTTTTCTGCATACTGAGATAATCGTATGGTTTTTATCTTTCAATTTGTTAATGTGGTGTATTACATTGATTGATTTGTGGATATTAAAGACTCCTTGCATTCCTGGGATAAAGCCCACTTGGTCATGATGTATGATCTTTTTAATATGTTGTTGGATTCTGTTTGCTAGTTTTTTGTTAAGAATTTTTGCATCTATGTTCATCAGTGATATTGGCCTGTACTTTTATTTTTTTGTGGCATCCTTGTCTGGTTTTGGTATTAGGGTGATGGTGGCCCCATAGAATGAGTTTGGAAGTTCGCCTTCTTCTGCAATTTTCTGGAAGAGTTTGAGTAAGATAGGTGTTAGCTCTTCTCTAAATTTTTGGTAGAATTCACTTGTGAAACCATCTGGTCCTGTGTTTTTTTTTTTTGTTTTGTTTTTTTTTTTTTGCTGGAAGATTTCTGATTACAGTTTTGATTTCTGTGCTTGTGATCAGTTTATTAAGAACTTCTATTTCTTCCTTGTTCAGTTTTGGAAATTATACTTTTCTAAGTATTTGTCCATTTCTTCCAAGGTGTCCATTTTATTGGCATAGAGCTTCTGGTAGTAGTCTCTTATGATCCTTTGTATTTCAGAGTTGTCTGTTGTGATCTCTCCATTTTCATCTCTAATGTTGTTGATTTGGTTCTTCTCCCTTTGTTTCTTGAAGAGTCTGGCTAACGGTTTGTCAATTTTATTTACCTTTTCAAAAAAACACTTTTAGCTTTTTTGATTTTTGCTATGGTCTCTTTTGTCATTTTTTCATTTCTTTCTGCCCTAGTTTTTAAGGTTTCTCTGCTTCTACTAACCCTGGGGTTCTTCATTTCTTCCTTCTCTAGTGCTTTAGGTGTAGAGTTAGGTCATTTATTTGACTTTTTTCTTGTTTCTTGAGGTAAGCCTGTATTGCTATGAACCTTCCCCTTAGCACAGCTTTTACAGTGTCCCATAGGTTTTGGGTTGTTGTGTTTTCATTTTCATTCGTTTCTACGTATATTTTGATTTCTTTTTTGATTTCTTCCATGATTTGTTGATTATTCAGAAGCGTGTTATTTAGCCTCCATATGTTGGAATTTTTAATAGTTTTTTTTTTTTTTTTCCTGTAATTGAGATCTAATCTTACTGCATTGTGGTCAGAAAAGATGACTGGAATGATTTCAATGTTTTTGAATTTACAAAGGCTAGATTTATGGCCCAGGATGTGATCTATTCTGGAGAAGGTTCCGTGTGCACTTGAGAAAAAGGTGAAATTGATTGTTTTGGGGTGAAATATCCTATAGATATCAATTAGGCCTAGCTGGACCATTGTGTCATTTAAAGTTTGTGTTTCCTTGTTAATTTTCTGTTTAGTTGATATGTCCATAGGTGTGAGTGGGGTATTAAAGTCTCCCACTATTATTATGTTATTGCTAATTTTCCCCTTCATTCTTGTTAGCATTTGCCTTACATATTGCGGTGCTCCTATGTTGGGTGCATATATATTTATAATTTTTATATCTTCTTCTTGGATTGATCCTTTGATCATTATGTAATGTCCTTCTTTGTCTCTTTTCACAGCCGTTATTTTGAAGTCTGTTTTATCTGATATAAGTATTGTGACTCCTGCTTTCCTTTTGTCTCCATTTGCGTGGAATATTTTTTTCCTGCTCATCACTTTCAGTCTGTATGTGTCCCCTGCTTTGAGGTGGGTCTCTTGTAGACAGCATATATAGGGGTCTTGCTTTTGTATCCATTCAGCCAGTCTTTGTCTTTTGGTTGGGGCATTCAACCCATTTACATTTAAAGTAATTATTGATAAGAATGGTCCCGTTGCCATTTGCTTTGTTGTTTTGGGTTCACGTTCATATAACCTTTCTGTGTTTCTTGTCTAGAGAAGATCCTTTAGCATTTGTTGAAGAGCTGGTTTGGTGGTGCTGAATTCTCTCAGCTTTTGCTTGTCTGTAACGCTTTTAAATTCTCCTTCATATCTGAATGAAATCCTTGCTGGGTTGTAGGTTATTCTCTTTTATAACTTTAAGTATGTCCTGCCATTCCCTTCTGGCCTGAAGAGTTTCTATTGAAAGTTCAGCTGTTATCCTTATGGGGATCCCTTTGTGTGTTATTTGTTGTTTCTCCCTTGCTGCTTCTAATATTTGTTCTTTGTGTTTGATCTTTGTTAATTTGACTAATACATGTCTTGGATGTTTCACCTTGGGTTTATCCTGTGTGGGAATCTTTGGGTTTCTTGGACTTGGGTGGCTATTTCTTTCCCCATTTTGGGGAAGTTTTCAGCTATTATCTCCTCGAGTATCTTCTCATGGCCTTTCTTCTTGTCTTCTTCTTCTGGGACTCCTATGATTCGAAGGATGAGGAGTTTCACATTGTCCCAGAGGTCCCTTAGGTTGTCCTCATTTCTTTTGATTCTTTTTTGTTTTTTCTTCTTTGCCTCATTTATTTCAACCATTTTATCTTCTACCTCTCTTATCCTATCTTCTGTCTCAGTTATTCTACTGTTGGTTCCCTCGAGAGTGTTTTTGATCTCATTTATTGCATAATTCATTTTTAATTGACTCTGTTTTATTTCCTCTAGGTCCTTGTTAAACATTTCTTGCATCTTCTTAATCTTTGTCTCCAGGTTTTTTATCTGTAACTCCATTTTGTTTTCAAGATTTTGGATCTTTCTTACTATCATTATTCTGAATTATTTTTCAGGTAGATTCCCTATCTCCTCCTCTTTTGTTTGGTTTGGTGGGCATTTTTCACGTTCCTTTACCTGCTGGGTATTTCTCTGCCTTTTCCTCTTATTTAGATTGCTGTGTTTGGGATGGCCTTTCTGTATTCTGGTAGTCTGTGGTCCCTTTTTATTGTGGAGGTTTCTGCCAGTGGGTGGGGCTGGGTGTTTGGCTTGTTGAGGTTTGCTGGTTAGAGAAGCTTGTGTCGGTGTTCTGGTGGGTGGAGCTGGATTTCCTCTTTTTGGAGTGCACTGGAGTGTCCAGTAGTGAGTTTTGAGATGGGTCTATGGATTTGGTGTGACTTTGGGCAGCCTGTATATTGACGCTCAGGGCTGTATTCCTGTGTTGCTAGAGAATTTGCATGGCATGTCTTTCTCTGGAATTTATTGCCTCTTGGGTGGTGGTTGGTTTCAGTGTAGGTATGGAGGCTTTTGGATGATCTTTATTAATTAATGTTCCCTGGAGTCAGGAGTTCTCTGGTGTTCTCAGGTTTTGGGCTTAAGCCTCTTCCCTCTGGGTTTCAGTCTTATTCTTTCAGTAGCCTCAAGACTTCTCCATCCATACAGCACTGATAATAAAACTTATCCACAGTGAGGACACCCAGAGAGGTTCACAGAGTTACATGAATAAGAGGAGAGGGAGGAAGGAGATAGACGTGAGCAGGAGGAGAAAAAGGCGGATTCAAGAGAAGAGAGACAGATCTAGGTTGTACTCTATTCCCTAAGTGTTCTCCGTGACCCAGAATACCCACAGAGATTCACAGATTTGGATTGAGAAGAGAAGGGGGAGGGAGGAAATAGAGGTGATCTGGGGGAGAAAAAGGAGAATCAAAAGGGGGAGAGAGTGATCAAACCAGTAATCACATTCCTGAGTAAAAATGGGTACTGAAGTTTGGATTCTTAAATGTCCAAAATTGATATCAAATACTGAAAAACAAATATTATAAATGTAGAGTAGAGGTTAGACTCTTAAAAATACAATAGTAAAAAAACACAAAAACACACAAAAAAATTAAGAAATATATATGGAGTTTGCTTTAAAAATAGGGTCCTTTCTTTTTTTTTTTTTTTTTGGCCAGGTTATAGTGGGTTATAAAAATGAAAATTAAGATGTAATAGAGGAGTAATAGAGGACTTTAAAAAAAAGAACAAGTAAAAAAAGAAAGAGAAAAAAGTTTAATTAAAAAAATAGTAGTAAAAATATATCTAGTAATTTCTCTGGAGCTGTTGTGGGCAGTGTGGGTTCAGTTCAATTTCAGATAGCTCCTTGTTTGAACTTACACTTCTCGCTATCTATAGGCCCCTTCCAGTGTAGTCAGTGTTAACTACAGGAATTTTAATCTGTTGCACCTGTCATTTCTGAAGTGGTTCCCTTTGTTTCTTTGACTTCTGTTTGCAGGTCTCTTCAGTGTCTAATTTCTGCCTTGACACAAGGAAGTAGAGGTGGTCTCTTGTTTAGGTTCGCTTGTTCAGTCATGCTGTGGGGAGGGAGGGGCACTGCAGACAAATGTCACTGGCCTGTGTGGGGAGCACTCGCAGTTTTCCGGCCACACTGGGTTTGCCCCCGCTCGGGGCAGGTGTGTGTGCTTTCCCTGTCTAAACTGCTCAGTCTCCAGGCTGCTCTCCAGGGAGCGGGCCCTGTGTTGCGTGGACTTCCCAGGCCTAAGCCACTCAGATTCAGGTTTTCAGGTATTCCACAAAAGCACAGACTTGGTTGGGCCTGCGTTTTGTGCCTTCCCCGGTCTGAGCAGCTCAGGCAGCCAGGAGCTTGACGAGTGCACTCTCCCCGGGTGCAGGGCGTCTTACCCCTCCACGGTCCCAGCCTCAGTTTCCGTGCACACCAGTCGGGTGCACCTTGTGTTAGTTCTGGGGAGCTGGACTCTAGCTGCGACCCTCCCGGTGGATGTCCACTATCCAGAATCTCAGGAAATCTTTGTTTAGAAGCTGGAAGCCTGTTTGCAGTTTGGTAGGGGGTACCGTCTCTGGGGCCGAGTTTGCCCCTTTCCCCTTCTCCCTGCCTCCTGCCTCCAGCAGGAGATGGGCCAGTCCGCCACCGGGTAGCTCTTCTGGTATTTGCTCAGTCCTTTGTTCTGGGAACCGGTGGGTAGTGCCTAAGTTTAGGGCTTTTCTCAAGTTAATTCTCTCTCTCTTGCTATCCCACAGTTTAAGTTGTTGTCTCATGTTAGCTCCCTCTGATAGCCCTCAGGGCATTCAGGCCCAGTCTTTACCCTAAGCAATGCCGCCCGCTCCTCTCCGTTCCACCCCCACTTGCTGGTGGTGGATGCCAGCGTCTGGGGTACTTTTCTGCTGGGAGTTGCTTTTAGGCATGTAATCTATGGGTTTTATTTATTTTTCCTCCCAGTTAGGTTGCCCTCCGAGATTCGAAAACTTCCCCCAGACCCGCCAGTGAGAGGCTTTCCTGGTGTTTGGAAACTTCCTCTATTACGACTCCCTTCCTGGGATGGGTCTCCATCCCTAGCTCTTTTGTCTCTCTTTTTATCTTTTATATTTTGTCCTACCTCCTTTCGAAGAAAATGGGCTGCTTTTCTGGGTGTCTGATGTCCTCTGCTAGTGATCAGAAGTTGTTTTGTGGAGTTTGCTCAGCATTCAAATGATCTTTCGATGAATTTGTAGGGGAGAAAGTGGTGTCCCTGTCCTATTCCTCTGCCATCTTAGTTCGATTCCTGGCATGAATTTTTAAAACAACCTAAGCCCAACTATCATACCTGCATCCTTATGTTATTACACTATTTTTCAGTATTAATGATACATATCTGTATTTTAAGAAAGACAAAAAGCATACAATTTTCTTGAGAAGCATTTAAAGTATAAAAGTATATTAATCCACTTTATAATATAATATACTATTCATCGAAAAAGCAAGAGAGTTCCAGAAAAACATCTACTTCTGCTTTATTGAAAACAGCAAATTCTTTGACTGTGTGAATCACAAAAATTGTGGAAAATTCTCAAAGACATGGGAACACCAGTCCACCTGACCTGCCTCTTGAGAAACCTGTATGCAGGTCAAGAAGCAACAGTTCAAACTGAGCATGGAACAACAGACTGGTTCCAAATAGGAAAAGGAGTACATAAAGGCTGTATATTGTCACCCTGATTATTTAACTTATATGCAGAATACATCATGCAAAATGCCAGGCTGGATGAAGCACAAACTGGAATCAAGATTGTTGGGAGAAATATCAATAACCTCAGATATGCCGATGACACCACACTAATGGCAGAAAGCTAAGAACTAAAGAATCTCTTAATGAAAGTGAAAGAGGAGAGCGAAAAATTTGGCTTAAAACTCAACATTCAGAAAACTAAGATCATACACCTGGTCCCATCACTTCATGGCAAATAGATGGGGACACAATAGAAACAGTGAGAGACTTTGTTTTGGGGGGCTCCAAAATCACTGCAGATGGTGACTGCAGCCATGAAATTAAAAGACACTTGCTTCTTGGAAGAAAAGCTATGACCGACCTAGACAACATATTAAAAAGCAGAGACATTACCAACAAAGGTCTGTCTAGTCAAAACTATGGTTTTCCCAGTAGTCATGTATGGATGTGAGATTTGGACTATAAAGAAAGCTTAGTGCTGAAGAATTGATGCTTTTGAACTGTGGTGTTGGAGAAGACTCTTGAGAGTCCCTTGGACTGCAAGGAGATCCGACCAGTCCATCCTAAAGGAGATCAGTCCTGGAAGGACTGACACTGAAGCTGAAACTCCAATACTTTGGCCACCTCATGCGAAGGGTTGACTCACTGGAAAAGACCCTGATGCTGGGAGGGATTGAGGTCAGGAGGAGAAGGGGACAACAGAGGATGAGATGGCTGGATGGCATCACCGACTTGATGGGCATGAGTTTGAGTAAACTCCGGGAGTTGGTGATGGACAGGGAGTCCTGGTGTGCTGTGATTCATGGGGTCGCAAAGAGTCGGACATGACTGAGTGACTGAACTGAACTGAAAATATTCAAATTTTAAAGTTGAAATCTACCATTACAATGCATTTCCAGTGAATTTGGAAAGAAATCTTATATGGAACATTGCAGAACAGATCTCTGAGCTAAGTTGAGCCCCTGCACTACTAATTTGTGATTTTGAATACAGACTCACTGTGTGCTAGTGTTTCCCTTATTGTGTTTCTAACTATATCATTACATCACAAAGTACAGTTTTGCTAGTTGGAATTTCTGCATAATTTTGACTTTACTCCCCTTTATTAGGGCACTGTGCCCGCAATTAATCCTATCAGATTGCCTTGTATTTTTCTTTATTTGACTCTCACCCTTTTCTGTTTCTCTTTTCATCAGATGTCCCTTAAATTTTTCTTGAGTGTTAGTAGGCTTATCACTGTTTCTTTGTTTGTTTTCTGTGATGGCTGCATAATGATTGCCAGATATTTAACAATTGCCATTGTCATTGTCATGAGCATTCTTTGAAAGTTTTCTCACTTCTTTTCATATCACAATCTCTTTCACAATGATTTTTCATTCTAATGCTGAAAGTCATCCTGTAGTGTTGGTATAACTTGCTAAGGACTTGGGGTAAGAAAGTATCTTGACCTCACTGGCATCATCTAAACTGATGGTGATCAAAGTTTTAAAAAGGAAATTTTAAAAGTAATAGAAAACACCTTCTGTTCCCAATAAAAATAAGATAGTAAGATTAGATTCACTCTCTTAACTTAAACCTTAAACATTAAAAAGATGGACAAAATAAGTAAAACAGGGACATTAAAGACATTTAACATCAGACAAGCAAGATAGTGATTCCTACAAATGAGGTAAGCACTATGATTTCCTCAGGTTAGTGCTTTGAGAAAGTTTCCAGTCTGCAACACAGGGAAAGGAAGCACAGGCAAAACAAAACATACATCGTGTGCTTAAGAAATAGTGTGAGTCCAGGAAACACAAGGCAATTACAGTTTGCAATGCAGAGAGGTGAGAGACACACAGGACAGAGCTGTCATGTTCTGGAGATATCCCTTATCAAGTATTCAGTTGACTACTGATCAGCTCATGCAGTTTTGTGAGGCTTTAGAAAGAGCCACACCATGAAAGAAGTAGACAGAACAGTGCCCAGTCCTTGCAGAGTTAAATATTGTGCCTGTTTCTACAAGTGAGAGTGGAAAAACTCATAACTCGTGGTATATTGGTTACAATACTAAGAAAGAACTTTTGTAGTATTTGGAAAAACATAGCCCTGGACTAAATAAATACACTTCCAGTCCTGTCTGATTAAACTTTAAAATAAGACTCAAAAGAATCAAACTATGTCCAAGTAATTGATTTATCCCAAACTGAAACTCAAGAATATTCATAGAAATACAAAAATATGTACCACTCTAAAAGGAAAAATTGGATAGAACAAGATGGAGGAGGAATAGGTGACATGGAATATATATCTCTCTGTGGTTACATCAGGAATACAACTTTAGACACAGAAATGCATGCAGAACACCAGGTGAGAGCAGATAGGAGCACCTGACCAGTGGAAAACAATATATGGAACCATGCAAAACTCAGTAGGACAAAGGAACTGGGTGGGGGGGGGGGAACAGGAGTTAAGACTGGACCTGCCCTCAGCCAGCAGGGGAACAGAAGCAGGGGTCCAATCCCCACATTGAGGAAATTGTCTGAGTCAGAGGAGAAACATTTAAGGCTGAAAGTGAAACAGCTGATCTGTGGCAGCCTAAATGGAATGAGAATCAGACAGTCCTTGCTGTAGCCATACATACCCTGGACAGGGATGCAGATTCCCTGGAAGGCGCAGCAGCTGGGAGCTGGATTTTAGGGATTGTGGAGCAATCCCAGGGCAAGGGCTGCTGCTGACTGTGGAGAGATGGATTGAGGGGATGTTAGGGAAAAGACTGTGGTGAGAAATGCCTGTGGAGGAAAGTTAGGCAGCCATGGAAGCAAAACGATACTGCTGAGTCATGCATAGGGAGTGGATCCATCACCATTGCCTCTCTCTCCCCAGCATTGACAGCTGAAAAATAGAGAGGCTGGCCCATCAAACGCCTGATACTCTGAACTACAGAGTAAGACCCCACCCAGAGTGCCCCTTTAAGTTCCTAACGTGCAGATCTACAGAGTAGGAACCCAGCCAGGAGGGTCCCCTCTATGTGCCTGACATGCCTAACAACAGAGAAGGACCCCAGGCAAGGGAGCCCTCTAAGTACCTGGACGGGCAGAGCTATGGAGAAAGACTGGCCAAAGAGGCCTTCTGATCACCAGCTACAAGAAGCTTGAAAAAAGACTCTGATAGGGCCATATATAACTCCTGAGGTGGAGACAGTCCATGTCCCTGCACACGTGGTACCACCAGTGTCCCTGAAAGTGAAGCAGCTGCACCACCTTCATGCTCAACTCTCACTGGGGCAGAGCTGTCAAAGGCAAAAAACTCTTGCGTATATGCACCATATGCGTATATGGTCATTTCAGTAGTGTCCGACTCTAGGGTCGCAACTAGAGACTGTAGACTGTAGCCTGCCAGGCTTCTCTGTCAGGGAAGGGGTTTCTCCAGGCAGGAATACCGGAGCTTATTGGCCAGTACTGGTTGCCATACCCTTCTAGTGCATTATATTTCCTGCTACCTTAGCTGCCAACTCCCCTGAGTACCTGGTGCTGCCAGAACGCTTGCAACCCAAGCAGCTGCACCACCTCCATACCTGGCCCTCACAGAGGCAAGTCCAAGTCCTCCAGGGCAGCCTCAGGAGCAAACCCCAGGGGACGACCCACATGCAGAGGTGGAATTAAAACCACAGTTGAAACTCAGGGGCAGTGTGGCTAAGGAAGAACCCAAAACCTTCCCTCCAGCTGTACAAGCTGCAGACTAAATCCACACAATCAACTAGGCAGACTTTGTGACAATGAAATATATAAAAGGTCATTGAGAACTCCCACAAAAGAAAACACACTAGTTCTGATAGCTGTGGACATTGGAGGCAAGAACACATAGGAGTAGGACCATAATAGAATCTGAGCTGACCCTCAACGGGTCCAGAGATCAGCACGGCATTGGAGGGCATCCTAGGGAGGTGAGGTGGACTGTGACTCCCAGTGAGGGAAAAGACTCTGACAGCAGTGACTCAAGATAAACCTTTATTTTTCTTATGTTTTACTTGCTCTGTGGATTATTTTGGATTTCTTTCTTTCTTTATTTTTTTCTCCCCCTCCCCCCATTGTAGTTGTCAGTTTTATTGACACTATGAAATCTAATTAAGCTTTTGACTTTTTTTCCCTCAGTAACATTTTTTATTGTTATTATAAATCTCTGCCTCTACATTGGGTTTTTGCAGTTCTGTAGAGTTTTCCTTTTTTTTTTTTTTAATTTTAATTTTTTAAACCTATTATTTTTTCTACATTTATTCCTTTGTTTGCCTTTCCTACTGTCCTTTTCCCCATGAAGTTAATCTTTAATGTATATAAATATTCTTCATCTAGCTCTATTTAACTTTGCATATCTATTCTTTCTTTCCTTTCCTCTCAAGCTATCTGTTAGTTTTTATTTCACTGCTTTATTCCCCACTTGGTATACCTTGCTTTAGTTTTGTTTTCCATTTTGTGCTTTAGTTGGTTTTGCTCTTAAGTGATAAATAAAATTTTTGATTTCCTTTGTTCACTGGGTTAATCTACTGTACTTTATTTTTGTTGGACTGTTTTGACTTTGCTCATGGGTGTATACATATATGTGTATATGACATTATTTTAATTATTATTTGCCTGGTTTTGTAACTGCCATTTGTCTGGAGTTCATCTTTGGTTTCCCATTTTGGGATATTTGTATTAATCTCAATGTCATAACAAAGCACTTTGGGAATCTTTGTTCCTGACCAGAGATCAAGCCCTGAGCCTTTGGAGTGGAAGCACTGACTCCAAGACCCTAGACTACCAGAGAACTAACCCTAGGGACTATCATATAGTGAGAATTCACACAAAGGAAACCACTTGAATACAAGACCTGGCAACACCCAACCAACAGTAGCACCCTGTGCAGGATGCCTCATCCAAACAACAAACAATCTGGACTGGCGATCTGTTTTACACTTGATAATAAACATGCTTCGATGCTGTTCTCTCAGATCATCCCACCCTCGCCTTCTCCCATAGAGTCCAAAAGTCTGTTTTATACATCTGTGTCTCTTTTTCTATCTTGTATATAGGGTTGGACACATGAGACAAGTGCTCGGGGCTGGTGCACTGGGATGACCCAGAGGGATGGGATGGGGAGGGAGGGTAGAGGGGGGTTCAGGATGGGGAACACACGTAAATCCATGGCTGATTCATGTCAATATATGGCAGAAACCACTACAATATTGTAAAGTAATTAGCCTCCAATTAATAAAAATAAATGAACAAACAAACAACAAACAAAACAAAAATACAAACCCAATCATCAGCAGATAGGATTACAAACTCACTCACCTTGCCCACTAGAGGAAAAACAAACAAAAACTCAGCACAAATCTCACCCTATACAAAGCTTACACAAATCACTGGAACAACCGTAGGAGGGCAGAAACCAAAAGGAAGAAATAATTCAACCTTGAAGCCTGGGAAAAGGACACCTCAAAAACAATAAGTTAAAAAAAAATGAAAAGACAGAGAAATACTACACAAATGAAGGAACAACCTAGAAACCCAGAATTTCAAATAAATGAAGAGGAAATAGGCAAACTACCTGAAAAAGAATTCAGAATAATGATAGTAAAGTTGATCAAAAATCTTGAAAAAAATGGGAAAAATGCAAGAATCACTTAGCAAAGAACTAGAAGAATTAAAGAATAAACATAAAGAGACAAACAGCACAATGACTGAAATTAAAAATGCTCTAGAAGGGATCAATAGCAGAATATCTGAAGCAGAATAACGAATCAGTGAGCTGGAAGATAAAATGGTGGAAATAACTTCTGAAGAGCAGAATAAAGTAAAAAGAATGAAAAGAACTGAGGTAGTCTCAGAGACCTCCGGGACAACATCAAATGCATCAAGATTCAAATTATAGGGGTCCCAGAAGAAGATAAAAAGAAAGTGTATGAGAAAAATTTTGAAGAGATTATAGTTGAAAATCTCCCCAATATGGAAAAGGAGTCAAGTAAGTCCAAGAGGCACAAAGAGTCCCATGCAGGATATATCCAAGGAGAAACATGCCAAGACAGATACTGATTCAACTAAGAAAGACTAAACACAAACAAAGAATATTAAAAGCAGTGATGGAGAAGTAACAAGTAACATACAAGGGAAACCCAATATGCTTAACAACTGATCTTTCAGCAGAAACTCTGCAGGCAAGAAGGGAATGGCAGCATATATTTAAACTACTGAAAGGGAAAAATCTATAAGCAAGATTACTGTACCTGGCAAGGATCTCATTCCAAATTGATGGAGAAATAAATAGCTTCTCAAACAAGCAAAAGCTAAGAAAATGCAGTACCATCAAACTAGGTTTACAACAAATGTTAAACGGATTGATATACTCAGGAAATACAAGAGAAGACAAAAGATCTACAAAATAAACCCCAAACAGTTAAGAAAATGGCAATAGGGACATATATATCAATAATCACTCTAAATGTAAATGGATTGAATGCTCCAAACAAAAGATACAGACTGGCTGAATGGATACAAAAACAAGACCCATATATATGCTGCCTACAAGAAACCCACTTCATACCTAAAGACACATATAGGCTGAAAGTGAGAGGATGGAAAAATATATTCCATGTAAATGGGAAGCCAAAGAAAGCTGGAGTAGCAATCCTCATATCAGACAAAATAGACCTTAAAATAAAGAAGATTACAAGAGATAAGGAAGGACACTAAATAATGATCAATCCAAAAGGAAGACATAACAATTGGAAATATTTATGAACCCAACATAGGAGCACCTCAGTACACAAGATAAACACTAACAGACATAACAGGAGAAAATGACAATAACACAATAGTAGTAGGAAACTTTCATACCCCACTTACACCAATGGACAGATCATCAAAACAGAAATTAACAAGGAAACACAAGTCTTAAATGATATGCTAGATGAGATGTATCTCTTTGATATCTTTAGGACATTCCATCCAAATGCAGAAGAATACACCTTCTTCTCAAGTCAGCATGGACCATTCTTCAGGATTGACCACATCTTGTGTCACAAATCAAACCACAGCAAATTTTAGAGAATTAAATCATATCAAGCAACTTCTCTGACCACAATGCTATGAGTTCAGTTCAGTTCAGTTCAGTTCAGTCTCTCATTCTTGTCTGACTCTTTGCAACCCCATGAATTGCAGCACGCCAGGCCTCCCTGTCTGTCACCAATTCCCGGAGCTTACTCAAACTCATGCCCATCGAGTCGGTGATGCCATCCAGTCATCTCATCCTCTGTTGTCCCCTTCTCCTCCTGCCCCCAATCCCTCCCATCATCAGGATCTTTGCAATGAGTCAACTCTTCATATGAGGTGGCCAGAGTACTGGAGTTTCAGCTTCAGCATCAGTCCTTCCAATGAACACCCAGGACTGATCTCCTTTAGGATGGACTGATTGGATCTCCTTGCAGTCCAAGGGACTCTGAAGAGTCTTCTCCAACACCACAGTTCAAAGGCATCAATTTTTCGGCGCTCAGCTTTCTTCACAGTCCAGCTCTTACATCCATACATGACCACTGGAAAAACCATAGCCTTGACTAGACGGACTTTTGCTGGCAAAGTAATGTCTCTGCTTTTTAATATGCTATCTAGGTTGGTCATAACACTATGAGATTAGGTATCAATTGCAAGAAAAAAGCACAAAGGAACACAAACACATGGAGATTAAACAACACATTTCTGAATAACCAGCAGGTTACTGAAGTAATCAAAAGGGAAATCAAACAATTTCTAGAAACAAATGACAATGAAAATACAACTCAAAACCTATGGAGTGCAGCAAACAAAGTTCTAAGGATGAAGTTTATAGCAATACAATCCTACCTCAAGAAACAAGAAAAGCATTGAATAGACAACCTAAATTTACACCTAAAACAACTGGGAAAAGAAGAACAACGCCTCCCCCCCCCCCCAAATTAGTAGAAGGAAAGTAATCATAAAGATCCAAGCAGAAATGCATGAAAAATAAATTCAAAACAATAAATAAATAAATAACAACAGTAAAGATTAATAAAACTAAAAACTGGTTCTTTGAGAAGATAAACAAAATTAATTGACAAACCTTTAGCCAAACTCATCAAGAAAAAACGAGAGAAGAATCAAATCTACACAATTAGAAATGAAAAAGGAGAGGTTATAACAGGCAATAGGGAAAGGGATGGGAAAGGGAAGTCGCTCAGTCATGCCTCTTTGTGACGCTATGGACAGTAGCCTGCACCAAGCTCCTCCGTCCATGGGATTTTCTAGGCAATTATACTGGAGTGGGTTGCCTTTTCCTTCTCCAGGGAATCTTACTGACCCAGGGACCGAACCCAGGTCTCCCACATTGTAGACAGAAACTTTACCGTCTGAGCCACCAGGGAGGGCCATAACAGACAATACAGAAGTACAAAGGACTATAAGAGACTATTATGAACAACTATATGGCAATAAAATGGATAACCTCGAAGAAATGTACAGCTTCTTAGAAAAGTTCAATCTTTCAAGACTGAACCAGGAAGAAATAGAAATTATGAACAACCCAATTATAAGCACTGATATTGAAGCTGTGATCAACAATTTACCAAAAAACAAAAACCCAGGACCAGATGGCTTCACAGGAGAATTCTATCAAACATTTAGAGAAGAGCTAGTGCCAATCCTTCTAAAACTCTTTCAAAAAATGGCAGAGGAAATAGCACTTCCAAATTCATTCTACAAGGCCACCATCACCCTGATACCAAAGCTAGACAAAGACAACACAAAAAAAGAAAACTGCAGGCCAATATCACTGATGAACATAGATTAAAAAATCCTCAACAAAATTTTAGCAAACAGAATTCAGCAACACATCAAAAAGCTCATGAACCATGATCAAGTTGGGTTTATTCCAGGATTGTAAGGGTTCTTCAATATATACAAATCAATCAATGTGATACAGCATATTAACAAATTGAAAGATAAAAATCACATGATAATCTCAATAGATGCAGAAAAGGCCTTTGACAAAATTCAGCACCCATTTATTACTAAAACTCTTCAAAAAGTGGGCACTGAAGGAACCTACTTCAACATAGTAAAGACCATGTATGTTAAGCCTACAGCAAGCATTATTCTCAATGGTGAGAAACTGAAAGCATTCTCCCTCAGATCAGGAACAAGACAAGGGTGTCCACTTTCAACACTATTATTCAACATAATTTTGGAAGTTCTATCTGTAGCAATCAGAGAATAAAAAGAAATAAAAGGAATCCAGACTGGAAAAGAAGAAGTAAACTCTCACTGCTTGCAGATGACGTGATACTGTACACAGAAAACCCTAAAGATAGTATCAGAACATTTCTAGAGCTAGTCAGTGAATTTAGCAAAGTTGCAGGATGCAAAATCAATACACAGAAATGATTTGCATTTCTATATACTAACAATGAAAAATCAGAAAGATAAATTAAAGAATCAACCCCATTCAACATTGCAACAGAAATAATTAAATATCTAGGAATAAACTTACCTAAAGAGGAAAAAGAACTGTACACATAAAATTGTAAGACACATATGAAGGAAATCAAAGACCACATAAACAGATGGAGAGATAGTCCATGCTCCCGGGTAAGAAGAATCAATATTGTGAAAATGACTTTGCTACCAAATGCAATCTACAGATTCAATTATATTCCTATCAAGTTACCAATGGCATTTTTTTCACAGAAATAGAGCAAAAGAATTTCACAATTAATATGGAAACACAAAAGACCCAGAATGGGCAAAGAAGTCTTGAGAAAGAAGAATGGAGCTAAAGGAATCAACCTTCCTGACTTCAGATTATACTACAAAGCTACAGTCTTCAATGCAGTATGGTACTGGCATGAAACAGAAATATAGACCAATAAAAAAGGTAGAAAGCCCAGAAATAAACCCATGCATCTATGGGTACCTTATTCCTTATTTTTGAGAAAGAAGGCAAGAATATACGATTGGCAAAGACAGCCTCTTCAATAAATGGTGCTGGGAAAACTGGACAGCTACATGTAAAAGATTGAGATTAGAACACTTTCTAAAACCACACACAAAGATAAGCTCAAAATAGATTAAAGACCTAAATGTAAGTCCAGGAACTATAAAATTGTTAGAGGAAAACATAGGCTTGAACACTCAATGACATAAATCAAAGCAAGATTCTCTATGACCCACCTCCTACAGAAATGGAAGTAAAAACAAAAGTAAACAAGGGGGACCTGATTACATTTAAAAGCTTTTGAACAACCAAGGAAACTATGAGCAGGATGAAAACACAGCACTCAGAATGGGAGTAAATAATAGCAAATGAAACAACTGACAAAGGATTAATTTCCAAAATATTCAAGCAGCTCATACAACTCAATGCCAGAAAAACAACCAAATCAAAAAGTGGGAAAAAGACATAAAAAGGACATTTTTCCAAAGAAGATATACAGATGGCTAACAAACACATGAAGACGTGTTCAACATCACTCATTATTAGAGAAATGCAAATCAAAACTACAATGAGATATCACCTCACACTGGTCACAATGGCCATCATCAAAAAATCTACAAACAATAAATGCTGGAGAGGGTGTGGAGAAAAGGAAACGCTCTTGCAGTCTTGGTGGGAATGGAAATTGATACAGCTCCTATGGAAGATGGTGTGTAGATTCCTTAAGAAACTAGGACTAAAACCACCATATGACCCAGCAATCCCAATCCTAGGCATACACCCTGAGGAAACAAAAATTGAAACAGACATATGTATCCCATTGCTCATTTCAACACTATTTACAATAGCTAGAACATGGAAGCAACCTAGATGTCCATGGACAGATGAATGGATAAAGAAGTTGTGGTACATATACACAATGGGATATTATTCAGCCATAAAAAGGAACACATTTGAGTTAGTTCTGATGAGGTGGATGAACCTAAAACCTATTATACAGAATGAAGTAAGTCAGAAAGAGAAAGAAAAATATCATATTGTAACACATATATACAGAATCTAGAGGAATGGTACAGAAGAACTTATTTATAGGGCAGCAACAGAGAAACAGACAGAGAACAGACTTATGGACATGGCGAGAGGGAAGGAGAGGGTGAGATGTATGGAAAGAGTAACATGGAAACTTACATTACCATATGTAAAATAGATAACCAACAGGAATGTGCTGTATGGCTCAGGAAATTCAAACAGAGGCTCTGTATCAACCTAGAGGGGTGGGATGGGGAGGGAGATGGGAGGGAGTTTCAAAAGGGAGGGGATATGACTGATTCATGTTGAGGTTTGACAGAAAATAGCAAAATTCTGTAAAGCAATTATCCTTTAATAAAAAAATTAAAGAGGAAAAATTTGTCTGTAGTATAATAAAATATCAGTTATGCAAAGAAGTATAAAAATATAACCCATAAACATATTTGGAGATATAAATCAATTCCACACTAGAAATGACTCGTGATATAATTAGTAAACAAAAGCATTCATTTAATATAGATGTATGCCATGTGTATTTTTCTGTATTCCACGGAAGAAAAACTGTGCCTGTTACATAGAGCTATGGGATACTTATTTTTAAAAAGATTAAAATTGACCTCCTCATGCTAAAAATTATTATGCCTGAAATAAAAAATATGTTGGATGGGTTTAATGACAGATCAGATATGCAGAAGAAAATGTAAGTGAATCTGAAGGCATCACAATAGAAACTATTACAAATGAACAACAAAAAAATAAAAGATGGAAACAATTAACACAGCATCAGTGAGCTTTGGCACAGTTTTAAACAGATAAATAAAATATGTTAATGCAATCCTCAAAGGGAGTAGGCAAAAAAAAAAAAAAAAAAAAAGTAAAATTTAGTGGCTACAAATGTTGCAGTAAAACAGAGATACCAAAAACAAATGGAGAATACTGTGGACAATTATATGGTATCAGGATGACCTCATAGAATGATTTTACAAGTGTTCCATCCTCTTTCATTTTTTTGGAAAATTTGAGGATACATATTACTTCTTCTTTATGTCTGTAACATAGAAAGAATTCCCTCAAGAAGCAATCTATTTCTGGGATTTTGTTTATTGTGAGTTTCTTCTCCCCTTTTTTTTTTAACTACAAATTAAATTCACTGCTAGTGAAGGTTTGTTCTAATTGTCTGTTTCTTCTTCCTACAGCCTTTTCAGTTTGAATGTTTGTAGAAATTTCTCTATTTCTTCTATGTTGTCCAATTTGCTGGCATATACTTGTTCATAATATTCTCTTATGATTTTTTGTATCTCTGTGTATTAGTCGTTATTTCTCCTCTTTCTTATTTTGTGTCCTCTCTCTCTTTTCTTCCTGGTATCAGTTACTCTTTTATCTTTACAAAAATAGTTCTGGGTTCCATTGATCTTTACTCTTATTTTGTGATCCATATTTTATTTATATGTTCTTTGATATTTATTATTTCCTTCCTTCTGCTGTCTTAGGGGATTGTTTATTCTTCTTTTCCTAATTCTTCTAGATGGAGTATTAGGTAGTGTATTTGACATTTTTGTTTCTTGAAGAATGTATCAGTATAAACTTCCCTTATAGACCTGCTTTTGATACATCCCATAGATTTGGGGATGTTAGGTTTCCATTTTCATTTGCCTTGAGATATTTTCCGATTTCTTGTTTTCTTCATTGACCTTTAGACAACCTTTAGTTTAATAGTATGGTCTTTATTTTCCACAAGTTTATTATTTTCCCATTTTTCTTTCTGTAATAAACTTCTAGGTTCACACTGTTGTAATAGGAAAAAATGCTAGATAAAATTCCCTTCCTCTTAAATTTTTTGAGACTTGTTTTGTGGCCTAGCATATGATCTATCCTGAAGAGTGTTGCACAGGCACTTGAAAAAAAAAAAAAAAAAGATGTGCATTCTGCTGTATTGCTCCACCTGAGGGGCATGACAACTAAAGCATGAGATTCTCAGGAATGTTGTTCAGGCTTCTCTAGCCTATCTGTCTCCAGCTAGCCATGGGGAATATCTCCTACATGTAAAATCCCAGGATTGGGATGCTCAGTCCGTGGCTCAACCCACTCACGCCCCAAGGTAGGTGTCTACTTATGTAATCTTTCTCTTCTGAGTCCCCTCCCAGGGCCACAGTTCTCTTCCTGATTACTTTTCTGTATTTCCTACACAATTATGCATGTAACTTTCTTACAGCCTTAGTTGTACAAGAGTCCTTCTGCCAGTTTCCAGTTAGATTTTGGTGAAAATTGTTGCACATGTAGATGTATTTTTGATGTGTTCATGATGGGGAGAGGGGACATAAGCTCCACATCCTCTTACTCTGCCATCACAAATGCCTTTCTTGGCACAACTACTTTCAAAAACATTTTTGCAGTTTCTGAAATGATAAACATGTAGTTTCATTATTTACCTGTCATTCCACTTTTAGGTGTTTACCTGAAAGAAATAACAGTGTATGTCCATTAAAAGACATGTATACTTGTACAGCTTTATCTGTAATGACAAAAATCTGGAAACAACCCAAATGTCCATAGATAGATGAATGGATAAATTAATTTTTTGCATCCATACAATGGGATACAACTCAGTGATACAAAGGAATTAACTATTACTACACACAATATGGTCACATTAATGTATGACAAAACCCACTTCAATATTGTAAAGTAATTAGCCTCCAACTAATAAAAATAAATGAAAAAAAATTGTACAGAGTGAAAGTACCTAGACTAATAGATGAGTGCATAGTGAATGTTTTAGTTTATAAGAAATTCCAGAAAGTGAAAGCTAATCTACAGTGACATAAAGTATGTAGTTGGGTTCCTGGGAATGAGAGGTGGAGAGGCAGGATGGATGGACTGCCAAGGGAAACCTGGAAACTTATACAGGCAGTGGATATGTGGATATGTTCACTATCTTGATTGTGGGGATGATTTCACAAGTTTATATATATATATATATATATGTGTGTGTGTGTGTGTGTGTGTGTGTAAATATATATATATATATATATATATATGTTTTAAAACTTTTCAAAGTGTACACTATTTAAATATGCAATTTACAGTAGGTAACTTATCCTTCAATTAAGTTGTTAAAAGAAAAGACACAGAGTACTAGAAATAAACAGGCATTTTCTTTTTTAATTTGTCATTAGCATGGTATCATAAGGTTCAAAGGCCATAAATAAGATACTGTAAAGTTTGCTACTAAAAACTGAAAAATTATTTAATGAAAATTAACATGAAGTGTCAAATGACAAACTGAAAAATATTTGTGGATTAAAATAAAATTTCCTGAATGAGGAAAGAGTTCTTATAAATCAACAAAGAGCAATATAAATAATACAGAAGAAAAAATGGGGCAAAGTATATTTTCAGAGAGTTACAAAAATAAATATTTAAAATTTTACTCAGTCTCAGTCATTAATAAAAATCAGATTAAAACTAATAGTAACATTTTATTTTCTAAACTATTAAATAAAAATCTTAATAATTCCTAGTTTTGGTGAGAGTCTATGTAAAGAGGCCTTCATTCATAGTTTGTAGAATTACATATTGGTTCAAGGAAAGAGGGTAATTTGCCAACATAAGTCAATTTAAATTCAAAATTATTCTATCAATCCCACCATTAAAATTTGCTTTGATTTATCATTGTGAGATAAATTCACAATTGTGCATCAGTATACATGTGCAAGTATTGTTATATTATTTGTAATAATGAAAGTGCAAATAATTTGTCTGTTAATGGGTGATTGATCTCATAGATTATAGTATAGCCATAAAAATGAATACTAATAGCATTTGAAAATAATTAGAATGACCTATGCACATTAGCACAAAAATGTGTGCATCATATATTGTATGAAAAATATATGTAACCACCCTGTCTATCTTGCATTGATATATTTTCATGATATGTATATATCTCATATCTACATTTTAGATATGCATATATTATCCAACATAATACACACAAATTCTTTACAGCAGTTTTCTCCAGGAAAAGGGGAGAGAGAAGAGTAGAACCTTTTTTTTTAACCTTATACTTTACGTATTATTTGCATGTTCTGCCATGAGCATTACTATTTTGATTAGAAACTTGTTAATAAAATATTTTCAGGTTTGCTATAGTTTTTTAAACCAGTTTTTTTAGGTGAGATTGATATATTAAAAGCTGTACATATTTATTATATACAAATTTGATGCATTTGGACATATTTATATACCCATGAAACCATCACCATCAACAAGATTATAGACGATCAGGATGGGGAATACATGTAACTCCATGGCTGATTCATGTCAATGTATGACAAAACCCACTACAATATTGTAAAGTAATTAGCCTCCAACTAACAAACATAAATGAAGAAAAAAAAATTATAGACATATATATCATCTCCCAAAGTTTTCTCCCACCCTCATGATTACTATTTGTGTATGGAAAGAACATTATAAGATATACTCTCTTAATGAATTTTAAGTTTACAGTACAATGTTGTTAGCTATAGGCACTAATCTGTATGTTTGAACTCCAGAGCTTATTTATCTTGCATAAATGGAACTTGGCACCTTCTGACCATCAACTCCTAATTTCTCCCTCCCCTCATCCCTTGACAACCACCATTTTACCCTGTGCTTCTATGAGTATGACTATTTTAGTTTCCACATATAAGTGAGAACATGCAGTATCTGTTGTTCTTGCCTGGTTTATTTCACTTAGCTTAATGTCCTCCAGGCTCATCCATGTTGCAATTGGCAAGATTGTGCACCTTCTCTCAATCCTGCAAAGCCAGCCTGGGTGATGAAAGCCTCCTGTTTATTTTAACCTAGGTTGTTACTCTCTTCAGGACAGTGGCTGAAGTTTTCAAGGTTTTGTGCCTTCTCCAAATCCAGCGGAGTTGGTCAGCGTTCTGATATCTATATGCTGTCTTTAGAGGCTCATGTAGGTTATCAATAACAGGAGGAAAATTGGGAGGTTCAGAAATAGGTGGAAACTAAACAGCACACCCATGAATAACCAAAGGGTCAAAGAAGAAATCAAAAAGGAAATACAAAAATCTTAGGACAGAGAAAAATAGGAAGGCAATAAATCAAAGCTTATGAGATGCACAAAAGCAATTCTAAGAGGGAAGTTTATAGCAACATGAAGGGGGGGGTAAAAAAGACCTCAAATAAACTATATCTTTACACCTCACAGAGTTAGAAAGAAAAAAAGAGAGAGAAAACAAAGTTCAAACTTAGCAGAAGGAAGAAAATAATAAAAATTAGAGCAGAAATAAATGAAATAGATGACATGAAATGCAATAGAGAAGATCAACAAAATTAAGAGTTTTTTAGAAAAGATGAACAAAATTGACAAATCCTTAGCTAGCCTAAGAAAAAGAGAGAGAAGACTGAAATAATTAAAATAGTAAGTGAAACAAAAGACATTATAACTAATACCACAGAAACACAAAAGATGTAAGGGATTGTTATGAACAATTACAAATCAATAAAGTGGATAATCTAGAAGAAATGTATAAATTTAATAAAGTTTTATATTATGTTTTTTACTAAAACATAATGGGAAAATACAGAACTTTCTGTAAAGTGTGTCAGCCATTGATTTTAATTTACACTTGTGCACTTACTTGATATTTGCATGTAATTCTGATTTTTTTGTTTGTTTCCTTGGTTTGGTTTTATGTGATATCCATTCCTCATGATCCTGTATGTATTGTGTATATTTAAATAACAATAATGTGTCTATCATCCACCAGACATAAACCAATGTGCCATTGATTCTAACAAAGATATATATGAACACTTTTGTGTTCTAATTAGCTACATATCAATTCCAAACTAGGTTTCAAATGTAATTCACATAAATTAGAAAATGTTAAATGTGTTATGCATTCTGCCTATATGACCAGCAAGAAAGTATCAAAAATTAAAATGGCACCTAAGTTATATTACAGTGATCAATATCACATTGGATAAATATCTAAAAGAGCTAAAGTTGACCCCAGACTAACTAGATCATCATTGAAGCTATCTTAGTGGGAATAAAAAAGAATCATGGCCAGGTAGAATGGGTTATTTTGATGATATATAAAATAGAGCTTGTTAGTTGAGATTAATCAAACCATTGTTTCTGCCTAGCTAAAGTGCCAGCCATAAAAACTTCAAAGAGTACCTGAAAGTGTGGGAGGAATATGGAACATTATTCAAGTAATAGTAGAATGATACTTAGAGAGAAAATTCAGGTTCTTCTGTGCATTTGTTTAAGAGATACCCTGAGTGAGAAATGTCATAATATCATCAGAGGCATGCATCTGTTTAACCGGTCATGAAAAAAGAATATGGGACAGACGCCTCTGGTATAGAATTGAAACATAGAATGTTTAGCATAAAGAGAAGAGAATACACGCACAGTTTTGGTAGACACCTGAAGAAGCTTTTCTGTCCTACTTAGTAATGAGGCAGAAGTTGAAAATTGCATAAATCAAAATGGACACTCCAGCGAAAAGGAAATACATTGGTAAAGTAAATACAGAGCCACTTGAATGGTGGCCTTAAATTTTAATTACTACTTAGATAGTTAATTTTTGACCTTAATTCTTGAGTTCTGAGGACCTGGAAAATTTTAGATTCATCTCTGTTTATGCATTGTTTTCATGTTGGCTTAGAAAACTGGTGTTACTTACTTTAAAACAGGAATGCTATTGTGTAAACATGTTAATTTTAGAAGTGTAAATTGTGAATAGTATATTAATGATCTCCATATGGTGGCAAAATATATATGAACAGAAATATTAATTCACTCTAAGTTTTTTTTCAATAATAAACACATGACTCTTCAGACAATATTTATATAATAATAATGATTTTCTATTTGATCCTATTAACAATTCCTTTAATTTTAATTTTGATGTTTTTTATAATAACCAGCCCATTGAAGTGAAGATGGTTAAATTTTTCTTTGAGTCTCCTTTGATAACTTAAGGTTTAGTTATTAATGGGGATGGCTATCTAGCAAAAAATAAATGACAGATTTATTGAAAAGTTGTTTGTAATTTAATTTAGAAATGGCTCCCAGGCACTTCTCTGTTAGATATATAATGCTCACAGTAGTTATTGGAATTTGTTACACAATGATGTGTTTGAAAAAAATGTGAGTTTTAACAATTATGGCCACATATTGCAGGATATTATTATACACGTGCCATTTGTCCTAAGGAACATAAGAGGTTGTAGGTACACATTTAAGAGTAAAATTTTCACTGATAATCCTTTCTTGGTAGTATTGCCTTCTAAAAGAAATGACATTTTTTTCTAGTTCTTGGGAAATACTTTCTATGGAAGCATTGGAAATATTTTTTCCTTTTATTTTCCACTGTAATCCCCACCCCACCCCACCCTCCACCCCCATGGCATTACAGAGAAGACAAAGTGTTATTGTAGCTAAAAGTCACTAGGTGTGAATGGTGACACTTTGTCACATCTCATATTTTGGTCCAGTAATTCTGAGACCTGATGACATTTGGAGCCATCATTTGCTATTAATGTATTGCCAAAGGGTCTATAATCAGTCAAGAAACAGCTATGCAAAGCAGAAGTAGTAGACCACTAATTAGCTTATTGAAAATGATGGTGTAAAAACTTTTACAAGGCAAATGATTTTCTGAATAATAAGCAACATCTCTGGATGCTGGCAGGTTTTGTATTAATTTCCAAGCCCATTTCTTTTAGTTTTGCTTGTTAACAAGGTCTGGGTCACTAACATGCATCACCTTCTATTCCGTGGACTGCAGATCTAATTTTTATCCTAGTTACTATTTTCATGTTATGTTCCATAGAACTTGGTTGCGATTTCTCCTCATCATTTTCCTCCACTATCTCCTTGATTTTTCTCTGATTTATGTCCATTGAGTCCATGATGCCATCCAACCATCTCATCTTCTGTTGCCCTATCACTTCCTGCCCTCATTCTTTCCCAGCATCAGAATCTTTTCCAACGAGTCAGCTCTGCACATAAAGAGGCAAAAGTATTGGAGTTTCAGCTTCAACATCCATCCTTCAAAGGCATATTCAGGGTTGATTTCCTTTAGAATTGACTGGTTTTATCTCCTTGCAATCCAAAGACCGCTCAAGAGTCTTCTTTGGCACCACAATACAAGACTCTGCAGCATTCAGCTTTCTTTATGGCCCAACTCTCACATCCATACATGACTACTGGAAAAACCACAGTTTTGACTACATGGACCTTTGCCAGAGAAGTAATGTTTCTGCTTTTTAATACAGTGTCTAGGTTTGTCATAACTTTCCTTCCAAGGAGCAAGAGTCTTTTGATTTCATGACTGCAGTCACTGTCCACAGTGATTTTGGAGCCTAAGAAAATAAAATCTGTCACTGCTTCCACTTTTCCCCATTCTATTTGCCATGAAGTGATGGGACTGAATTCCATGATCTTATTTTTTGAATGTTGACTTTCAACTTAGCTTTTTCACTCTCCTCTTTCACCTTCATCAAGAGGATCTTCAGTTCCTCTTCGCTTTCTGCCATCAGAGTGGTGTCTTTAGTTCCTCTTCACTTTCTGCCATTAGAGTGGTGTCATCTGTATATCTGAGACTGTTGATATTTTTCCGTCAATCTTGATGCCAGCTTGTGATTCATCCAACCTGACATTTCACATGATGTATTCTGCATGGAAGTTAAATAAGCAAGGTGACAATACACAGCCTTGTTGTTCTCCTTTCCCAATTTTGAACCAGTTCTATGTTCCATCTCCAGTTCTAACTGTTGCTTCTTGACCTGCATACAGGGTTCTCAAGAGAAAGGTAAGGTTGTTTGATACTCCCATCTGTTTAAGAATTTTCCAGTTTGTTGTGATCCACCCAGTCAAAGGCTTTCAAGTAGTGAAGCAGAAGTAGACTTATTTTTTTGGAATTCCCTTGTTTTCTCCATAATTCAATAAATGTTGGCAATTTCATCTCTGGTTCCTCTGTCTCTTTGAAATCCAGCTTGTACATCTGGAAATTCTTGGTTCATGTATTGGGAAGCCTAGCTTGAAGGATTTGAGCATAACCATATTAACATGTGAAACGTGACAATTGTGCAGTAGTTTGAACATTCTTTGGCACTTAAATTGAAACTGGCCTTCTCCAATCCTGTGACCATTGCTGAGTTTTCCAAATTTGCTGACATATTGAGTGCAGCACTTTAACAGCATCATCTTTTAGGATTTTAAATAGCTCAACTGGAATTCCATCACCTCCACTAGCTTTGTTCTTAGTAATGCTTCCTGAGGCCCACTTAACTTCACATTCCAGGATGTCTGGCTCTAGGTGAGTGACCACACCATCATGGTTATCTGGGTCATTAAGACTTTTCTTGTATAGTTCTTCTCTGTATTCTTACCACCTCTTTTTAATCTCTTCTGCTTCTGTTAGGTCCTTACTGTTTCTGTCCTTTATTGTGTCCATGCTTTCATAGAACATTCCCTTAATATCTGGAATTTTCTTGAAGAGATCAGTAATCTTTCCTATCCTATTGTTTTCCTCTGTTTCTTGGCATTGTTCATTTAAAAGGCCTTCTTATATCTCATTACTATTCTCTGGAACTCTGTGTTCAGGTGGGTATATCTTTACTTTTCTCCCTTGCTTTTTACTTCTTTTCTTATCTCAGCTATTAACATTTGCAAAGTGTCTTCAGGCAACCACTTTGCTTTCTTGCATTTCTTTTTCTTTAGGATGGCTTTGTCCACTGCTTACTGTACAATGTTATGGACCTCCATCCATAGTTCTTCAGGCACTCTGTCTGCCAGACCTATTTGTCTATTTGTTACCTTCCCTGTATAATCAGAAGGAGTTTGACTTAGATCATCCCTGAATGTCCTAGTGGTTTTCCCTACTTTCTTAAATTTAAGCCTGACTTTTCCAATAAGGAGCTCATGATCTCAACCATAGCCACCTCCAGATCTTGTTTTTACTGACAATATAGAACTTTTTATTCTTTGACAGCAAAGAATATAATCAATTTGATTTCAGTGTCAATGTGTAGAGTCATCTCTTGTGTTGTTGGAAAAGTGTGTTTCCTATGACCAGTGTGCTTTCTTAGTAAAACTCTGTTAGCCTTTGCCTTGCTTTATTTTGTACTGCAAAACCAAACTTGCCTGTTACACCAGGTATCTCTTGACTTCTTAGTTTTGCACTCCAATACCCTATGATAAAAAGGACATCTTTTTTTGGTTTTAGTTCTAGAAGGTGTTGTAGATCTTCCTAGTACTGATCAACTTTAGCTTCTTTGATATCAGTGATTGGACATGGACTACTGTGATATTGAAAGGTCTGCCTTGGAAATGAACTGATATTATTGTGTCATTTCTGAGATTTCACCCAAGTACTGCATTATGGACTCTTGTTGACTATGAGGGCTACTTCAGTTCTTCTAAGCTACTCTTGCCTGCAGCAAGATAGATTATAATAGTCATCTTAGTGAAGTGAAGTGAAGTCGCTTAGTCGTGTCCGACTCTTTGCGACCCCATGGACTGTAGCCTACCAGACTCCTCTGTTCATGGAATTTTCCAGGCAAGGATACTGGAATGGGTTGCCATTTCCTTCTCCAGGGGATCTTCCTGACCCAGGAATCGAACCCGGGTCTCCTACATTGTGGGCAGGCGCTTTACCCTCTAAGCCACCAGGGAAGCCCTTAACAATGATCTTAATGGTCATCTAAATTAATTTCTCCCATTCGTGTCCATTTTACTTCACTGATTCCTAAGATATCGATGTTCCATCTTGCCATCTCCTGTCCAATTTGCCTTGATTCATGGACCAGGTTCTTATGCAGTATTATTTTTTATAACATTGGACATTATTTCACCACCGGACACATCCACAGCTGAGTGTTGTTTCTCCTTTGAACCAGTCTCTCCACTCTTTCTGGAAGTATTTCTCTGCTTTTCCCCAGTAACATATTGGACACCTACTGACCTGGGGGGCTCATCTTCTGGCATCATATCTTTCTGTCTTTTCATACTGTCCATGGGGTTCTCCTGGCAATAATACTGGAGTGAGTTGCCATTTCCTTTCTCCAGTGGGCTACATTTTGTCAGAACTCTTCATTATGACCTGTCCATCTTGTGTGGCATGGCTCATAGCTTCACTGAGTTACAAAGCCCCTTCAGTATGACAAAGTCGTGATCCATGAAGGAGGTCATAACTGAGCTAAGGCCAAATTAAATAGAATGCTTAAACTTAAGTAGTTGTGGGAAAAACAATACACTTTGACAATTATAACCTTTGCATTCATTTTATCAAACAGTCTGGATACAACATCATTACATTCAAACAAAATAATACTGTAAACCTGTATAGAAAGTGTGTCTTATCAATATTCAACATGTTTCAACAGAAATCATCCTTGGCAATTTTGTCATCCTACAGAAAAATTATCCATTAATATATATTTACAGTTAGCTAAAATGAAATATTCATATTTTATTAGTATTTCTCTAGAATCAGTGTTACATTTCACTAATAGAATGTATTATGATTATTGGAAAAGTTATAAAATGGTGATTCAGCCCACAGATTGGAGTGACAAATTGAGGGCCATATTTTTCTTTATGTATTCAGTTTGCTGAATACTTCTCAAAGTCATACTTTTCAAATGACAGAATAAGGCTCTTTAGAGGTGCCATGGGAGGTCCAACAGGCAGAGGATGAGCTGGAGAGGGTGTGCCTTGAAAGAACTTTTAGAAATTTCAGTTTTTTATTGTTCATAGCAAGAAGTGTCATGCTTATGAGTGAGGCAACCCTACTATGTTACCTGAATCTGCATTTGACTTCTCTTCTTCTCTGTTTTTAAGATAACTTTGACAATTTCAGTTACCTTGGAGGCTTTGAAGTTTTCAGTATAATCATTAAGCAGTGGATAAGAGAAGCCTGGATTCATAGAAATTCTCAGTGGCCTTGCAGATACAAAAATTTAAGGAACTCATTTCTTATATTAATTGAGTAAGTTTATCTTCATTGCATAAATGTTCAGATAAGGGCAAACTTTTGCTTATATCAACAAAAGATAATTACTTCCTTTTTCTTTGTGTTTCATCTCTCTGTGCATCAGTTCCATCAGTAAAATGGGATTAAAATAGTACCTATCTTGCAGAATTGTTTTGAAGATTAATGCAGGAAAAGATTTATTGATGTAACTGGCACATAGCAAGTACTCATTATTGTTCTTTTTATAACACTGATGAAATAATGACAAAATTATTAGTAATAATTTGGGTGGATGGTTTAGTTTGTGTGTATTTACTAATGCAGTATTATTATTTTTTCTTTAATATGAAATCTGCTTTATTTGAGTCTCTCAATCCCTCAGACCAATGTACTGTCCTTTATGCTCACTGCCAAACACAGAGCCTGCCCCAAGCCCAACCATATTTCTACATATTAGCTGAAAAAACCCCTTCCTCTTGTTCTCCCTGGATTTTGCTGTTCTCCAAAAGCTTCCTGTTTCCCAATTGTCTCTATCTGAGAGTATTTGACTGTAGATGTTGGTTCAGGATGGATTTTAGTTATTCCCTGAACATTTTTCTAATCTCTCAGACTCCTTTGAGATTCTTTCTTGGTTGATTCTGAACAGCATTGATTTAGGCTTATCTGTGGATTTCCTTCAGGCTTATTTCTGGATTTCAGCTTCCCTGGTGGCTCAGATGGTAAAGCGTCTATCTGCAATGCAGGAGACCCAGGTTCGATCCCTGGGTAGGGAAGATCCCCCGGAGAAAGAAATGGTAACCCACTCCAGTACTCTTGCCTGGAAAATCCCATGGTCAGAGGATCCTGGTAGGCTACAGTCCATGGGGTCACAAAGAATCAGACACGACTGAATGACTTCACTTTCTTTCTTTCATGGATTTCATAATGTCGACTACTAGCATTTTCCAAATGTAAAATGAATTTGTTCAGTGAGACTGAACATTTTACAGGAGTTGTTTAGTTCATTTGGTGTGAGTTTTGTTTTAATGAAGTAGAAGTTGAGGATTCAGTCACCAGGAGGGCTAGTTAGCTTCACTTTGCCTCTGGTCAAAGCCTGAGTTTCCAGCCCTTGGAGGCAGAGACAGAGTTGTAAACTTGGTCACAGACAGCCTTAGACCGTGGTCACTGACAGATTTCTGAAATATTTAGTTTTAAGCCTTCTGTTTCATTCATTTTAGCCTATATACACTTGAGTCATGAAGACATGGAAAAGACCAGGTAACAGTCTGAACTTGGTGAGACCATTACTGCCAATTAGAATTAAGAACCATACCTATCTCAACATGGAATAAGCAAACTTTTGAATAGATATTTTATTTTGGTAAAGAAAATTCCATGTTAAAACTGAATGCATATATCCATACCTACCTGTTAATTCCTTTTCAATGCATATTTTACTCTGGTGCAGGTATCACTTTTGAATGAGTGTGTGTCACTCTTAATGAGTATGTAAGGTGTGGCAGATCCTATATTTGCTTTAATAATTGATACATGTAGTAATAGCTAGGTTGCTGACATTATTTAGCTCTTTAGTTCAGTTATTGCTTCAACACCCTTCAAATTAATATTTGGAATCTTATAATGTTTTATATATAATATGTACATTTTTTTGTAATAATGTGGAAGTATAAATTCCAGAATCAGGTAGATAGTTATACATTTTGATTTTTAAACAACATTTTAAAATAATTGAAGTGTTAAGCACTTTTGTGGTGGACTGTATTTTCATAGTATTGCATTTTTTGGTATCATGTATGTATTTACACACCTTGTTTCAAAACCAAAATCTTTTTATAGTGTATCACAGACTCCTGATGCCAGTTTTTTTTTTTTTTTTTTTTTAATGAAATAGTGATATGATTTTTTGGTATTTAAATAGAAAGTGAAAAAATTGTGAAAACAAATATCAACTCTTTATATATTAATATAATATTCAATATTAATATGGGGTCACACAGAGTCAGATGTGACTGAAGCAACTTAGCAGCAGCAACAACAATATTAAAATTGAACTTGTCCAACTGGTAGCTCTTCTTGGCCGCCACCCTTGACCTTGGACAAGGGGTAGCTCCTCTCCACCGTGCTTCTGCACCGTCAGAGCTGCCACAATTTTGCGCCATCTCAGCCGCCCCTGAAGCACATCCACGGTCAGGGGTGGCACGCGTGAGGAGCTACCCCATGTCCAAGGTAAGGAGCAGCAGCTGTGCTTTGCTGGAGCAACCATGAAGAGATACCCCAAGTCCAAGGTAAGAGAAACCCAAGTAAGACAGTAGGCACTGAGAGAGGGCATCAGGGGGAATACAGAGTGAAACCACAATCACAGACAACTAACCAATCTGATCACACGGACCACAGCCTTGTCAAACTCAATGAAGCTAAGCCTTGCCATGTGGGGCCACCCAAGACAGATGGGTCATGGTGGAGAGGTCTGACAAAATGTGGTCCACTGGAGAAGGGAATGGCAAACCACTTCAGTATTTTTGCCTTGAGAACTGCATGAACAGTATAAAATGGCAAAAAGATAGGACACTGAAAGATGAACTCCCCACGTGGGTAGGTGCCCAATATGCTACTGGAGATCAGTGGAGAAATAACTCCAGAAAGAATGAAGGGATGGAGACAAAGCAAAAACAACACCCAGTTGTGGATGGGACTGGTGATAGAAGCAAGGATGGATGCTGTAATATTGCATTGGAACCTGGAATGTTAGGCCCATGAATCAAAGCAAATTGGAAGTGGCAAACAGGAAATGACAAGAGTGAACATCGACATTCTAGGAATCAGCAAACTAAGATGGCCTGGAATGCGAGAATTTAACTCAGATGACCATTATATCTACTACTGTGGGCAGGAATCCCTTGGAAGAAATGGAGTAGCCATAATAGTCAACAAAAGAGTCCAAAATATGGTACTTGGATGCAATCTCAAAAACGACTGAATGATTTCTGTTCGTTTCCAAGGCAAACCATTCAGTATTATGGTAATTCAAGTCTATGCCCCGATCAGTAATGCTGAAGAAGCTGAAGTTGAATAGTTCTATGAAGACCTACAAGAACTTCTAGAGCCAACACTCAAAAAAGATGTCCTTTTTCATTACAGGGGATTGGAATGCAAAAGTAGGAAGTCAAGAAACACCTGGAGTAACAGGCAAGTTTGGCCTTGGATTACAGAATGAAGCAGGGCAAAGGCTAATAGAGTTCTGCCAAGAGAACACACTGGTCATAGCAAACACCCTCTTTCAACAGCACAAGAGAGGACTCTATACATGGACATCACCAGATGGTCGATGCAATCAGATTGATTATATTCTTTGCAGCCAAAGATGGAGATGCTCTATACAGTCAGCAAAAACAAGACAGGGAGCTGACTGTGGCTCAGATCATGAACTCCTTACTGACAAATGCAGACTGAAATTGAAGAAAGTGGAGAAAACCACTAGACCATTCAGGTACGACCTAAATCAAATCCCTTCTGACTATACAGTGGAGGTGAGAAATAGATTTAAGGGACTAGATCTGCTAGAAAGAGTGCCTAATAAACTATGGATGGAGGTTCGTCACATTGTACAGGAGACAGGAATCAAGACCATCACCAAGAAAAAGAAATGCAAAAGCAAAATGGTTGTCTGAGGAAGCCTTAAAAATACCTGTGAAATGAAGGGAATGAAAAGTAAAGGAAAAAAGGGAAAGATATACCCATTTGAATACAGAGTTCCAAAGAGTAGGAAGGAGAGATAAGAAAGCCTTCCTCAGTGATCAGTGCAAAGAAATAGAGGTAAACAGTAGAGTGGGAAAGATTAGAGATCTCTTCAAGAAAATTAGAGATACCAAGGGAGCACTTCATGCAAAGATGGGCTCAATAATGGAGAGAAATGGTAGGGACCTAACAGAGGCAGAAGATATTAAGAAGAGGTGGCAAGAACGCACAGAAGAACTGTACAAAAAAAGATCTTCATGACCCAGATAATCACGACGGTGTGATCACTCCCCTAGAGCCAGACATCCTGGAATCTGAAGTCAAGTGGGCCTTAGGAAGCATCAGTACAAACAAAGCTAGTAGAGGTGATGGAATTCTAGTTGAGCTAGTTCAAATCCTGAAAGATGCTGCTGCAAAAGTGCTGCACTCAATATGACATCAAATGTGGAAAACTCAGCAGTGGCCATAGGACTGAGAAAGGTCAGTCTTCATTACAATCCCAAAGAAAGGCAATGCGAAAAAATGCTCAAACTACCACACAATTGCACTCATCTAACACTCTAGTAAAGTAATGCTTAAAATTCTCCAAGCCAGGCTTCAGCAATACATGAACCGTGAACTTCCAGATGTTCAATCTGGATTTAGAAAAGGCAGAGGAACCAGAGATCAAATTGCCAACATCCACCAGATCATCGAAAAACCAAGAGGATTCCAGAAAAACATTTATTTCTGCTTTATGGACTATGCCAAAGCCTTTGACTGTGTGGATCACAATAAACTGGAAAATTCTGAAAGAGATCGGAATACCAGACCACCTGCCCTGCCTCCTGGGAAACCTGTATACAGTTCAGGAAGCAACAGTTAGAACTGGACATGGAAAAACAGCCTGGTTCCAAATAGCAAAAAGAGCACATCAAGGGTATATATTGCCACCCTGCTTATTTAACTTATATGCAAAGTACTTCATTAGAAATGCTGGGCTGGAAGAAGAACAAGCTTGAATCAAGATTGCCGGGAGAAATATCAATAGCCTCAGATATGCAGACAACACCAGCCTTACGGCAGAAAGTGGAGAACTAAAGAGTCTCTTGATGAAAGTGAAAGAGGATAGTGAAAAAGTTGGTTTAAAGCTCCACATTCAGAAAACTAAGATCATGGCATCTGGGCCCATCATTTCACAGCAAAAAGATGGGGAAACAGGGGCTGACTTTATTTTTCTGGGCTCCAAAATCACTGCAGGTGGTGATTGCAACTTTGAAATTAAAAGATGCTTACTCCTTGGGAGGAAAGTTATGACAAATCTAGATAGCATATTAAAAAGCAGAGACATTACTTTGTCAACAAAGGTCTGTGTAGGCAAGGCTATGGTTTTTCCAGTGGTCATGTATGGATGTGAGAGTTGGACTATAAAGAAAGCTGAGTGCTGAAGAATTGATGCTTTTGAACTGTGGTATTGGAGAAGACTCTTGAGAGTCCCTTGGACTGCAAGGAGATCTGACCAGTCCATCCTAAAGGAGATCAGTCCTGGGTGTTCATTGGAAGGACTGACCCTGAAGCTGAAACTCCAGTACTTTGGCCACCTGATATGAAGAGCTGACTCATTTGAAAAGACCCTGATGCTGGGAAAGATGAAGACAGGAGAGGAAGGGGATGATAGAGGATGAGATGGTTGGATGGCATCACCGACTCAGTGGACATGGGTTTGTTTGGACTTCGGGTGTTGGTGAAGGACAAGGGAGGACTGGTGTGCTGTGGTTCATGGGGTCGCCAAGATTCGGACACAACTGAGCAACTGAACTGAACTGAACTCTCCAACTGGATGCTTCTGTAGATTCTCCACTCATGTAATGCCCTACTTCCATGATTGACTTCCTATAGTGTATTATCTCTTCAGAAAAAAATCAAGAGCAATGTGCTCATTGTGCTTTCCTTGGTATTCATGAATGAAAATAACTAACCCCATTTCCTACTTTACATTCCTAGTGAACTGGTTGGAATGACCCAGAGGAAAAACTAATGTCACAACTTATTTCTGTCCACTGAGCTGAAAGCCTAAAGTGCTGCCAAAGCAACTCCCCATTTTCTCCTTGTCTAGATCATAGTCTCTCTCTTCTAGGGCTTTGGATCAAGGTCATAAAATTTAAAGTTCCTTAATCTCCTATTTCCCTGAAGCAATCTACCAAATCACTCCTGTATTTTTTGGACACTGCAAGAAAGACACTGCATTCATTATCCTTTTCTTTGCCTGCCAAATGTTGTATCCCCAGTCTCCTACCCTCCAAAGTTCTCATTTGAGAACCTGGGACAAGGTAGAGTTGATGGACCTTGGCAGCAAGGAGAGGAATGAGCCAAATATTATGTTTCTGTATGAAAATCTTTTTGATTGTTTTCCCTACAGATGGCAGATAATCAAAACAGGTAATATTTTGGTGAGCATTTTCAGTAATACTCTAGCTCTTACTTCAATGAATTATTTCCTTTATTTAATATCCTGAAATTAAAACTTAATTTAAAGGCTTGATTTGTTTTGATTTTACTTAAATCTCATATATTTTGGCACTCTCAGGAAAACTAAAGCAATGCCTGGGTTTCTCTAAGAAAGAAGAGAATGGAGAATGAAATGTCTTTTTTAAAAAAATACCTTTTCGTAGGATGGGCATCCAAGGCAGATGGAGTGATCTTCTTCATTGTCCTGTTTGGAGAGCCCATACCATACACAATGTGAAAGCCAATGAATGTTTAGTTTGGGGAATCTTTGATGGTTCAGATTTTTCACATTGGGTTTTTAATGATAAAAATACTGACTACTCTTCTTACAGCTTATGAAGATGAAAAAGCAAATTATGAACTGTGAAATCAGTAACAAAAATACGAGATTAAGAAATTTAATCCCACATTAGACTTAATCATGTCATGCTCTAAGTTCTTCCATATGAAAGAAAAACTCTGACCATGTGTCTGTTTCCAGTTATTTTACCTTTCCCTCAAACCAGTGAACTAAGAAGAGTAGTATGCAATCTGTTGTCAGCACTTATTTTCTTTCTTTTTACCATCTATGCCTTAATCCACTGCAGTCTGGCTCTTGCCCCTATGAAATTGCTCTTGCTAATAAGTTTACCAATGATCATTTAATTGGTAGTTAAAGTGACATCTGGATTTAATCTGTTCCATTATACATTAGTGTTATGATCTTTGGCAATCTAACTGATTTTTGTAAAATGGTGATAATAATTGGACTGACCTTATAGGGTTGATGTAAAGATTAAATAATAATGTATACCCAGGACTTGACATAGTTCCTGGCTCAATAAATGTTAAATAATATTGTTCTTTCCCATTCTTCACTTTTCTGTGACATTCCACACTGTTATTCACTTTCCTTTTTTAAACTCTTCTAGTTCTCCTCTTAGGTTTTCATTAAACCACTCTTTCCTAATATCTTTCCTGCCTTTGTGAATTATTTATCCATCTTTCTTGAAACCTCCAATTCCTCCAACCATTTTGACATTAGTATAAAGACAAATCTGAGTTAATATTTTGACTCTGTCACTCACAACTTTGATAAGCTTGAACAAGTGACTTAACTTCCCTGGACCTTTGTTTCTTCATTTGAAAAATGGCACTCAGTAGTACCCATGTCCAACGTTTGTTATGAAGATGTTTATCTATTAATTTATCTAACAAATATTTATTGAATACTTACTTATGTGCCATACTTTTCTTTGGGTACAGATGATAAGGTGGCTAGTAAAGTAGATCTAACCTTTCTGTTCCCTCAAGGAATTTATATTCTAGTGTGGAAATTCTAGTGGGGAAACAAAGTAAATAGGCAAATGTATAGATTCAGATTTAAATAAGGTATATAAAGAAAAAAAAATGGGTAATATTCTAGAGAATTACTGTTGTGAGATTGAGTAATTTATATTTGCATTGGAGATCAGACAAGGCCTTACAAGAGAGTGGCATGTGACATTTCAGCTGGACATTAATAAGAAGAAAGAATCATAATGTGATAAAATCATCAGTCATAACATTTCAGGAAGAAGTTAACAACAACCACAAAGGACTTAAGGTGGAAATAAACTATCTAAGGAATAATAAGAAGGCCAATATGGTTGGAGATGTGTAAACTAAATGGTGAATGTAAGTAGCTGAGGTTGAAGAGGTAGGTTAAGGCCAGATCATATAGAATAATGGAAAGTTACCAGAGGGATTTCAAGCAGTAAAGGACATGATCTACTTTGCATTTTAAGAGATGACTGGCTACTATACGGAGAATGAATTGGATGTGGGTGAGGAGTGCAATGAAGGAGAACAGATGGGAGATGCCATAGCTATCCAGGTGAAAGATGATGACATATTGGACTAAAGTGGTAGTGATGCAAGTGAAAGAAGGGGACAGATTTGGGTTATATTTTAGAAGTCAGGTTAATGGGCTTGTTGCTGGTTTGATGTGTGGCAAGAAGAAAGAAGTATAAGGAAAACAGGAATTAGAAAATCTAGTGTCTTGAATCAGGTGGATGGTAGTGTCACATATTGAGATGGGAAAAACTAGGAGAGTTCTGTTTTTGTGGCTTCAGTTAAATACAGGTAAAACATTTAGCACATTACTTGGTGTGGAATAGGTGTGCTCAATTATTTATTGTACAGGATACAGTGTCCAAAACCATCCCAAAGAAAAAGAAATGAGAGAAGGCAAAATGATTGCCTGAGGAGGCCTTACAAATGGGTTAGTAAAGAAGAGAAGTGAAAGGCAAAGGAGAAGGGGAAAGATATACCCAACTTAATTTGGAGTTCCAGAGAAGAGAAAGGAGAGATAAGAAAGCCTTCTTAAGTGAACAATGAAAAGAAATAGAGAAAAACAGTAGAATGGGAAATATTAGAATCTCTTCAAGAAAATTGGAGATACCAAAGTAATATTCCATGCAAAAATGGGCACAATAAAAGGCAGAAATAACAAGGACCTAACGGATGGAGAAGAGATTAAGAAGTGGTGGCAAGAATACACAGAAGAATTGCATTAAAAAGTGACTCAGATAAACACAATGTTGTGGTCACTCACCTAGAGCCAGACATCCTAGAGTGTGAAGTCAAGTGGGCCTTAGGAAGCGTTACTACAAACAAGGTTAATGGAGGTTATGGAATTCCAGCTGAGCTATTTAAAACCCCAAATGACCATGATGTTAAAGTGCTGCACTCAAAATGCCACCAAATATGGAAAACTGAGCAATGGCCACAGGACTGGAAAAAGTTTTCATTTCAATCCCAAAGAAAGGCAATGCCAAAAAATGTTCAAACTACTGCACAATTGCATTCATTTCACATGCTAGCAAGGTAATGTTCAAAATCCTTCAAGCTAGACTTCAAGAGTACATGAACCAAGAACTTCCAGATGTACAAGCTAGATTTAGAAAAGGCAGAGGAACGAGAGATTAAAATACTAACATCCAGTTTTAGGTGATGGCAGAGGAATAGGACGGGGAGACCAATTTATCCCTCACAAATTCATTGAAAGAACATTAGAACGCTGAGCAAACTCCACAAAACAACTTCTGATCACTAGCAGAGGACATTAGGCACCCAGAAAAGCAACCCATTGTTTTCAAAAGGAGGTAGAACAAAATATAAGATAAAAAGAGAGACAAAAGAGCTAGGGACAGGGACCCGTCCTGGGAAGGGAGTTGTAATAGAGGAAGTTTCCAAACACCAGGAAACCCTCTCACCAGCGGGTCTGGGGAAAGTTTTCGAATCTCAGAGGGCAACCTAACTGGGAGGAAAAATAAATAAAACCCACAGATTATATGCTTAAAAGCAACTCCCAGCAGAAAAGTACCCCGGATGCTCACATCCACCAGCAGCAAGTGTAGGATAGCGAGAGAGAGAGAGAGAGAGAGAGAGAGAGAGAGAGAGAGAGAGAGAGAGAGAATTAACCTGTGAAAAGCCCTAATCTAAGGCACTGCTGGCCTGTTTGCAGAAAAAAGAAAGGACTGAGCAATTCCAGACAAGAGCTAGCTGCGGGCTGGCCTATCCCCCATCAGATGCAGGAGGCAGAGGGGAGGGGAAAAGGGCAAACTCGGCCCCAGAGATGGCATCCACTACCAAACTGCAAACAGGCTTTCAGTTTCTAACCAAAGACTTCCTGAGATTCTGTATGATTGACATCCACCAGGAGGGTCACAGCCAGAGATTAGCTCCCCAGGAAAGACACAAGGCACATTGGACCTGGCGCACCCAGAAACTGAGGCTGGGATGGAGAGGGGAGAAGCCGTGCTGCACCTGAAGAGAGTGCGCTCATCAAACTCCTGGCTGCCTGAGGTTCTCAGACCAGAGAAGGCACAAAACGCAGGCCCAACGGCGTCTGGGCCTCTGTGGAGTACCCGAAAACCTGAACCTGAGCGGCTTGGGCCTGGAAAGTGCACGCAACTCAGGGCCCGCTCCCTGTAGAGCAACATGGATCCTGAGCAGTGTAGACAGGGAAAGCATACACACCATGAACGGGGGCAAACCCAGTGTGGCTGGAACACTGTGAGCACTCCCCACACACGCCAGTGACATTTGTTTGCAGTGCTCCTCCCTCCCCACAGCACAACTGAACAAGCGGACCTAAACAAGAGACCACCTCCACCTCCTTGTGTCAGGGTGGAAATTAGACACTGTAGAGACCTGCAAACAGAAGCCAAATAAACAAAGGGAACTGCTTTAGAAGTGACAGGTGCAACAGATTAAAACTCCTGTAGTTAACACCGATTACACTGGAAGGGGCCTATAGATATTGAGAAGTATAAGCTGGAAAAAAGAAATATCTGAAACTGAACTGAACCCACACTGCCCGCAACAGCTCCAAAGAAATTCCTAGAAATATTTTTACTATTATTATTATTTTTTAATTAAAATTTTTTCTCTCTTTTTTAAAGTCCTTTATTACTCCTCTATTACTCTTTTTTTTTTTTTTAAGGTTGACCTTTGATTCTTTTTTTTTTTTTTTCATTTATTTTTATTAGTTGGAGGCTAATTACTTCACAATATTGTAGTGGTTTTTGTCATACACTGACTTGAATTAGCCATGGATTTACATGTATTCCCCATCCCGATCCCACCTCCCACCTCCCTCTCTACCCACTCCCTCTGGGTCTTCCCAGTGCACCAGGCCCGAGCACTTGTCTCATGCATCCAACCTGGGCTGGTGATCTGTTTCACCCTAGATAATATACATGTTTTGATGCTGTTCTCTTGAAACATCCCACCCTCGCCTTCTCCCAGAGTCCAAAAGTCTGTTCTGTACATCTGTGTCTCTTTTTCTCTTTTACATGTAGGGTTATCATTACCATCTTTCTAAATTCCATGTATATGTGTTAGTATACTGTAAAGGTCTTTATCTTTCTGGCTTATTTCACTCTGTATAATGGGCTCCAGCTTCATCCATCTCATTAGAACTGATTCAAATGAATTTTTTTAAAGGCTGAGTAACATTCCATGGTGTATATGTACCACAGCTTCCTTATCCATTCATCTGCTGATGGGCATCTATTACTCTTTAATTTTCATTTTCATAACCCACTATAACCTTGCCAAAAAAAGACCCTATTTTTAAAGCAAACATCATATATATTTCATAATTTTTTGTGTTTTTGTTTATTTTTTAATATTGTATTTTTAAGAATCTAACCTCTACTCTAGATTTTTAATCTTTGTTTTTCAGTATTTGATATCAATTTTTAACATTTAAGAATCCAACATTCAGTACTCATTTTTATTCAAGAGTGTGATTACTGGTTTGATCACTCGCTCCCCCTTTTGACTCTCAATTCCAGAAAAATAAGTAACCCAATAAAAAAATGGGCCAAAGAACTAAACAGACATTCCTCCAAAGAAGACATACAGATGGCTAACAAACACATGAAAAGATGCTCAACATCACTCATTATCAGAGAAATGCAAATCAAATCCACTATGAGGTACCATTACATGCCAGTCAGAATGGCTCCTATCCAAAAGTCTACAAGCAATAAATGCTGGAGAGGATGTGGAGAAAAGGGAACCCTCTTACACTGTTGGTGGGAATGCAAACTAGGACAGCCACTATGGAGAACACTGTGGAGATTCCTTAAAAAACTGGAAATATAACTGCCATATGACCCAGCAATCACACTCCTGGGCATACACACTGAGGAAACCAGATCTGAAAGAGATACGTGTACCCCAATGTTCACTGTTGCACTGTTTATAATAGCCAGGACATGGAAGCAACCTAGATGCCCATCAGCAGATGAATGGATAGGAAGCTGTGGTACATATACACAATGGAATATTACTCAGCCATTAAAAATAATGTGGTTGAATCAGTTCTAATGAGATGGATGAAACTGGAGCACATTATACAGAGTGAAGTAAGCCAGAAATATAATCACCAATACAGTATACTAGAGCATATATATGGAATTTAGAAAGATGGTAATAATAACCCTGTATGCAAGACAGAAAAAGAGACACAGATGTATAGAACAGACTTTTGGACTCTATGGGAGAAGGTGAGGGTGGGATGATCTGAGAGAATAGCATCTAAACATGTATATTATCAAGTGTGAAACAGATCACCAGTCCAGGTTGAATGCATGAGACAAGTGCTCAGGGCTGGTGCACTAGGATGACCCAGAGGGGTGGGATGAGGAGGGAGGTGGGAGGGGGTTCAGGATGGGGACCATATGTAAATCCATGACTGATTCATGTCAATGTATTGCAAAAACCACTACAATATTGTAAAGTAATTAGCCTCCAACTAATAAAAATAAATGAAAAAATAAAATAAAATAAAATACCAACATCCATTGGATCAGAGAAAAAGCAAAGGGATTCAGAAATCATCTACTTCTGCTTCATTGACTAAACTAAAGCCTTTGACTGTATGGATCACAACAAACTATGGAAAATTTTTATAGATCATTTTACCTGCCTCCTGAGAACTATATGCACATCAAGAAGCAACAGATAGAACCGGACATGGAAAAACTGACTAGTTCAAAATTGAGAAAAGAGAACATCAAGGCTGTATATTGTCACCCTGCTTATGTAACTTACATGCAAAGTACATCATGCAAAATGCCTGGCTGTTTTAATCACAAGCTGGAATCAACATATGCAGATGACACCACTCTAATGGCAGATGAGAGTGAAAACGCTGACTTAAAGTTCAATGTTCAAAAAACCAAGATCATGGCATCTGGTACCATCACTTTATGGCAAATAGATGGGAAAATAATGGAAACTGTGACAGGCTTTATATTCTTGGGCTCCAAAATCACTGGAGTTGGTGCCTGCAGACACAAAATTAAAAGCTCCTTGGAAGAAAAGGTATGACAAACCTAGACAGCTTATAAAAAGCAGAGACATCACTTTTCCAACAAAGGTCCATCTAGTCAAAGCTATGGTTTTTCTGGTAGTCATGTGTGGATGTGAGAGTTGGATGCTAAAGAAGGCTGAGGGCCAAGGAATTGATGCTTTTGAACTGTGGTGCTGGAGAAAACTCTTGAGTCGCTTGGGTAGCCAGGAAATTAAATCAGTCATTTCTTAAGGAAATCAATCCTGTATATGCATTGAAAAGACTGATGCTGAAGCTCCGATTCTTTGGCCACTTGATGCAAACAGTTGACTCATTGGAAAACGCCCTGATGCTGGAAAGATTGAGGGCAAGTGGAGAGAGGGGTGACAGAGGATGATATCATGTACATTATAAATGTCAATATTTGTGTTTGTTACCAAATGTGATTTATAAGCAAACAGAAACTTCAAATGTTATTCTCTTTTGTATTTCTAGTACCTTGCCCAGTGTCTGGCTTTAGCTAGGAAGAAAGGGAAAATGAGATAAAGAAAGAAAGGAAGTGAGAATAGGAGGAAGGGAATGAAGGAGAGTGGGAAAAATATTGCCTGTATATTAAGTGTTTCTAAGTTTTATACACTGATGTTGGGCACACAAAAGGCACAAATAAAATCTGTGAAGTAAAAGCAGAAAACATTGAGAAAAACAACATTCTTCCAAAAGATCACAGAGTTCCCATGCAATTTTTTTTCTTTTTTGTTAAATGTACATTTTCAGATTGGAAATATTACATGAACATTATTGAAAATTAACAAGTAGTAAAAACACTAAGAAAAAATAAAAATAACTTTAAATTCTTCAGTCTAGATATAGGCAATATTAGCATTTTGATGTAGGTTTATACATATTTTTACTATGCAAATAAAAATAATTGCAAATTTGAGCTAGTATTATAATTACAACCTGCCTTTAATAGTAAAATAAATATGAGATTTTTATATTTTATTGAAGCATAGTTGACATACCATATTGATTTTGAGTATACAACAGGATATTTTAATATTTATATACAACAGGAAATCATCTTTGTGACAAGTTTGGTAACCATCTGTCACTGTAATAAGTTATTATTATTATATTGTTGACTAAATTATCTATATTATACCTTACATTTCTGTGATTTATTTATTCTATGACTGGAAGTTTGTACATTTTAATCCCTTCTATTTCCCCATTACCATCCCCTCTGGCAACCACCAGTTTGTTCTCTATATCTATGACTCAGTTTCTGTTTTGTTATGTTTGTTAATTTCTTCTGCTTTTTTTAGATTCTACATGTAAGTGAAATAATATTTTATTTGTCTTTCTGTGTCTGATTATTTCACTTATCATAATACCCTCTATATCCATCCATGTTGTTGCAAATGGAAAGATTTCATTCTTTTTATGGCTGAATAGTTTTTATATATAAAGGAATATGATATATATATATACACACACATATATATGTGTATATGTGTGTGTATATATATATGTATATACATACACACACATATATATATTCCTGGAGAAGGAAATGGCAACCCACTCCAGTAGTCTTGCCTGGAGAATTCCATGGACAGAGGAGCCTGTCAGGCTACAGTCCATGGGGTTGCAAGAGTCAGACACAACTTAGAGACTAAACATCCAATATAATATAATATGTTATATATATAACACCTTCTTTATCCATTCACCTGTTGATGGACACTTAGATTGCTTCCATATCTTGACTGCTGTAAATAATGTTGAAATGAACATAGGTATGCAGATGCGACTTCAAATTAGTGTGTGTTATCTTCAGATAGATTTCAAGGAGTGGAAATGCTGGATCATACAGCGGTTTTATTTTTAACTTTTAAAGGAAACTCCATACCATTTTCTATAGTGGCTACACTAATTTACATATGAGGGTTCCTTTTCTCCACAAGCACATCAACACCTTATTTGTTGTCTTTTTGATAATAACCATTCTGACAGGTGTGAGGTGGTATTTCATTATGATTTCAATTTGCATTTCCCTGATAATTAGTGACATTAAGAATCTTTTTATGTGTCTTTTGACCATGTGTATGTCTTCTTTGGAAGAATGTCTATTCAGGTTTTCTGGCTATTTTTAATCAGATTGCTTGTTTTTTTGAAATTGAGTTTCATGAATTCTTTGTATATTTTGAATATTAACCCCTTACCAGATATATCATTTATATATATCTTCTTCCACTTAGCAAGTTGCCTTTTCATTTCATTAGGGGTTTCCTTTGCTATGCAAAGATTTTTCAGTTTGATATAGTGCAATTGCTTATTTTGGCTTTTCTTTCCCTTGTTGAGGCAACAGATCCAAAGAGATATTGCTAAGACCAATGTCAAAGAGTTTATTGCCTATGTTTTTCCTAGGACTTTTATGAGTTCAGGTCTTATATTTTAAGTCTTTAGCCTATTTTGAATTTATTTTTATATATTGTATAAGAAAATGTCCACATTTATTATTTTGTGTATATCTGTCCAGTTTTCCCGTTATTAAAGAGATTGTTTTTTTTTCACTTTATATTCTTACTTATTTTGTCATAGATTAATTGATCATATAAGCAAAAGCTTAGTTCTGGGCTCTCTATTCTGTTCCATTGATCTATGTGTCTGTTTTTGTATGATTGCCCTACTGTCTTGATTACTATAGCTTTGTAATATTGATTGTAATCAGAGAGCATGATATCTCCAGTTTTGTTTTTTCTCAAGATTGCTTTTGCTATTTAGGGTCTCTCGTGGTTGAATATTAATTTTAGAATTATTTGTTCTGATTCTGTGAAAAAGAATCATAGATATTTTGTTAGAAATTGCACTGAACATTGCTTTGGGCAGTATGGTTGCTTTAACAATATTAATTCTTTCAATCCATGAGCACAATATACCTCTCTGTTTATTTGTGTCTTCTTCAATTTCTTTCATCAATGTCTTCTAGTTTTTAAGAGTACAAGTTTTCTGCCTCCTTGGTTAAATTTATTCCTAGGTATTTTACTATTTTTTATTCAATTAAAACTGGCATTGTTTTTAATTTTTTTTTCCTAATAGTTCATTATCAATGTGTAGAAATGCAGCGGACGACTGTATAAATTTATATCCTTCAACTTTATGAATTTATTAGCTCTAATAATTTTTTTGCTGATGTCTTTAAGGTTTTCTTTATACAGTATCATATTTGCAAATAGTGATAGCTTTACTTCTTCCTTTCAAATTTTGTATGTCTTTTGTTTCTTTCTCTAGTCTGATTGTTGTGGCTAGATATTCATATACTATGTTGAATAAAAGTGGAATGAGTGGGCATTTTTGTCTTGTTTCTGATTTTAGAGGAATAGTTTTCAGCTTTTCTCCATTGAGTATGATCTTAGTCATGGGTTGTCATAAATGACCTTTATTATGTTGATATATGTTCCATCCATACCCACTTTGTAGAGAGGTTTTTTTTTTTTTTAATCATAAATGGATGTTGTGTTTTAAATGTTTTTTCTGCATCTAGTGAAACGATCATGTTTATCTTTAGTCTTGTTAACATGGTGTATCATATTGATTGAATTGCAGATATTGAACCATTCTTGCATCCTCAGGATAAATTCCAGTTAATTATGGTGTATGATCCTTATAACATGTTGTTGAATTCAGTTCACTAGTATTTTGTTGAGGGTTTTTATATCTATGTTCATCAGGAAAATTGGCCTGTAATTTTCTTATTTTGTCATGTCTTTGGTTTGGGGTAATGCTGGCCTCATAGAATAAATGTAGAGTAATAGTTCCTCTTCAATTTTTGGAATAGTTTGAGGATTACAGGTATTAATTCTTTAAATGTTAGGCAGAATTTATCTGTGAAGCAGTTTAGTTTAGTCCTGTAATTATGTTTCTTGGGATTTTTTTGATTAATGATTCAATTTCCTTGCTAATAATCAGTCCATTCATATTTTACATTTCTTCCTGATTCAGTCTTGGGAAGCTGCATGTTCCTAGAAACTTATCCACTTCATCTAGATTGTCAATTTTATTGGCATATAATTGTTCATAGTAATCTCTTAACGATACTTTGTATTTCTGTAGCTTTGGTGTAAGTTCTCCTTTTTCATTTCTGATTTTCTCTATTTGGGCTTTCTATCTCTCTGTCTCTCTCTCTCTCTCAATGTATCTGGTTAAAGGTTTATCAGATTTGTTATCTTTTCAAAGAACCAGTTCTCAGTTTCATTGGTTTTTACTACTGTTTTTCCAGTCTCTGTTTCATTTCTTTTGCTCTGATCTTTATTATTTTCTTACTTCTAATAACTTTAGGTTTGGGGGAACTTAAATAACAGATTAGTCTCTTATTTTGGGGATATGATGACACAAACTCATGGAGAGTAGTATTTGCCCAAGATCATATAGCTTGATAGTATGATATGAATAAGACTTCTTAATTTTAATTCATATATTCTCTCTACTCTATTCTACCTTTAAAAATTGATATACTTAAATTTTGGAGCAGTTTTAGGTTTATAGTTAAAACTGATTATAAAATACAGACCTCACTCCCATTTCTCCTATAATTTACATCTTGTATTTGGAGCTGGCCTGTGATGAACTGTTTTATTTCTCTATACTCAACTAAGGCACAGAACTACTCTACATCATACCAATAGAAATGGCTTGCATGGCCAAAGAAAAAGACTCCAAAAGCATCAGCAATTCTGAAAGAAGATAACAGAAGACTTGGCTTAGAACACATATTTTTAGCTGACTATTATTTAAAGTTGTTTTGTTTTATTCTTCAAATCAGATGTTACTGAGATAAAATAAGCTCACATTTATATATTCAGCATTGACCAGAGAAAGACATTATATTGATATATATTAAATTTCAAGAGCACACACACACACTGGCATGATTTAATTTATTTAAGATCTGAGTCATGGGATTATTATTCATAATTTGGTTTAAACTTACTTTCTTATACAGAAGAACTTATAAAAATTTCCCACATAGTTTATCCCATATAAGGAAAAAGACTGCATTGAAAAGGTAGTTCAAGACATATTCTCATCACACTTCTTAAAAACAAAAACTGTAAAGCCATTAAGTATCTTTAGATAGTACTTTACTATAAGAAGAGAAGAACAAAGAAGGTTGACATATGTGACAAACTTTGAAGAAATATGTATAAGATAAATATACACACATTTTATGGATGATTAAATTAAATCACCTCTGTAAACCAAACTAATTATCTTCTTCTAGCTTCTCTTCCCTGACTTTGATGATCTTATTCTGTACATATCAATATTTTATAATATTATTTCAGTACTGTATATTATAGTTTCCACTGTGTTATAACATCTTTTATTCTTGCCTGTCGTAGTCAGTATTTTGAGGGAGCACATTCAAATTATTTATTTCAGTAATGTGTGCCCTGCTAGGTTTGGAAAAGTTTAGAGGGTACCAATGCTATTTTTATTTTACCATCTGATATATTGCTAAGAAAAATTTAGCATCCCAATGTCTGGTTCATAGTAAGTGATCATAGATTTTTTTATCTTAACTTTTTTGGAATGCATAAATAAATGAGTAACTGAATGCATGCATGGATAAATCATGGCAGGTAAGATCATAAGAGAGACTGAAGTACTATTTTCAGAAATGATTCTTCAGGAAACCATTTAAGCATATGAGATAGTCTTGAAGTGAGCCAAAGGTAATATTTATATTTCAATATAACTATGAAGTATACCAGTACAAAGTTAATGTTTGCATGAGTCATACAGATATGAGAAAAAAAATTCCGTCACATTTGAGTGAAACAGCTACTTGAAGTAATGCTGCTTATTTCTCTCACATCTCCTGAATATTTGCGTCCTTTTTTTCTTTTAAGTGACCTCAACCACTGGTTAAAGTGCACAAACTTTAGAGACAGAAAGACCTTATTTCAAATGCCAGCTTTTGCTAGTTGTGTGATCTTGTTACAGCAACTTTATGAGTCTCTGTTTCTCTATTTTTAAGTTAAAGATAAAATTAGCAATCTAAGATTGTTATAAGAAATAAAATGAGATACTGCACGCATACATGATAAACACTTAATACTTGTTTTTTGTTTTTTAGTCACTAAGTTGTGTCTGACTCTTTTGTGACCCCGCCAGGCTCCACTGTCCATGGAATTTCCCAGATAAGAATACTAGAATGGATTGACATGTCCTTTTCCAGGGGATCTTCCCAACCCAGGGATTAAACCCACGTCTCCTACATTGGCAGGCAGATTCTTTACCACTGAGCCACCAGGGAAGTCCAATACAATAGTAGGTGATATTTATTTTGTGGTATTTATATATTTCTCTCTAATTGTCATCATTTTTCCTTCTTACCCAATGCATCACTCTGTCCAACATTCCATTTTGTCTCTTCATATTTGATTATTTCTTTCAGATTACTACTTAGACCTTGGCCTCTGTCTCATTTGATGATCAAGTCATAAATCTTTAACACATCTTTCCCATCTGATTCCCTGGAAATTTTTTGAGAAATTATCTATCTGAGTATCTCTAATATTTAGCTTCTTGTTTGGGGTTACTTCTTGGTCTGGAGTGGAAGCAGTATAGGTGAACACATGAAAATTGTTTACATAATTCTGATTTTAAAATGCAATTGCAGCTGTTCTCAAATAACAGTGCTGACAGGTCTGCATAAAACAAACAAGCAAACAAACAAAAACTGAAGCTTGCTATAAATACATTCCTGGCTCCTACCTCAGATATTTTAATTCAGTACGTCTACAGTAGGGTCAGGATGCTATTTTAAAAGAAGAAATGAGAAAGAAAAATACCATTCCAGGTGATTTTGAGGTGTAGCAAGTTTTGCGAATCAATTGTCTATTCATTCAGCCAAAATAAATGCATCTAATAAATATCCTGCAGTGCAGGTGTTCCCTATACCTCATAACACTTCCAAACAATTGAATTCATGTTTTGGGTTCTATTACAGTTTTGTTTATTTAAAGACAGTATGGTAGAGTGAAAAATATGCATGGGTTTTGGTGTCAGATAGACCTGGATTCAAAGCCCAACATGAATTGTCAAAATGGCTATACTACCCAAAGCAATCTACAGATTCAATGCAATCCCTATCAAGCTACCAATGGTATTTTTCACAGAACTAGAACAAATAATTTCACAACTTGCATGGAAATATAAAAAACCTCGAATAGCCAAAGTAATCTTGAGAAAGAAGAATGGAACTGGAGGAATCAACCTGCCTGACTTCAGACTCTACTACAAAGCCACAGTCATCAAGACAGTATGGTACTGGCACAAAGACAGAAATATAGATCAATGGAACAGAATAGAAAGCCCAGAGATAAATCCACAAACCTATGGACACCTTATCTTCGACAAAGGAGGCAAGGATATACAATGGAAAAAAGACGACCTCTTTAACAAGTGGTGCTGGGAAAACTGGTCAACCACTTGTAAAAGAATGAAACTAGAACACTTTCTAACACCATACACAAAAATAAACTCAAAATGGATTAAAGATCTAAATGTAAGACCAGAAACTATAAAACTCCTAGAGGAGAACATAGGCAAAACCCTCTCTGACATAAATCACAGCAGGTTCCTCTATGACCCACCTCCCAGAATATTGGAAATAAAAGCAAAAATAAACAAATGGGACCTAATGAAACTTAAAAGCTTTTGCACAACAAAGGAAACTATAAGCAAGGTGAAAAGACAGTCTTCAGATTGGGAGAAAATAATAGCAAACGAAGCAACAGACAAAGGATTAATCTCAAAAAAATATACAAGCAACCCCTGCAGCTCAATTACAGAAAAATAAATGACCCAATCGAAAAAATGGGCCAAAGAACTAAACAGACATTTCTCCAAAAAATGCATACAGATGGCTAACAAACACATGAAAAGATGCTCAACATCACTCATTATCAGAGAAATGCAAATCAAAACCACAGTGAGATACCATTACATGCCAGTCAGGATGGCTGTTATCCAAAAGTCTACAAGCAATAAATGCTGGAGAGGGTGTGGAGAAAAGGGAACCTTCTTACACTGTTGTTTGGAATGCAAACTAGTACAGCCACTATGGAGAACAATGTGGAGATTCCTCAAAAAACTGGAAATAGAACTGCCATATGACCCAGCCATCCCACTTCTGGGCATACACACCGAGGAAACCAGATCTGAAAGAGACACAAGCACCCCAATGTTCATCGCAGCACTTTTTATAATAGCCAGGACATGGAAGCAACCTAGATGCCCATCAGCAGATGAATGGATAAGGAAGCTGTGGTACACACACACCATGGAATATTACTCAGCCATTAAAAAGAATTCATTTGAACCAGTCCTAATGAGATGGATGAAACTGGAGCCCATTATACAGAGTGAAGTAAGCCAGAAAGATAAAGACCATTACAGTATACTAACACATATATATGGAATTTAGAAAGATGGTAACGATAACCCTATATGCAAAACAGAAAAATAACCACAGATGTACAGAACAGACTTTTGGACTCTGTGGGAGAAGGCGAGGGTGGGGTGTTTAGAGAGAACAGCATCAAAACATGTATATTATATAGGGTGAAACAGATCACCAGCCCAGGCTGGATGCATGAGACAAGTGCTCAGGCCTGGTGCACTGGGAAGACCCAGAGGGATTGGGTAGAGAGGGAGGTGGGAGGGGGATCGGGATGGGGAATACATGTAAATCCATGGCTGATTCATGTCAATGTATGGCAAAACCCACTACAATATTGTAAAGTAATTAACCTCCAACTAAAAAAAAAAACAAAAACAAAGCCCAACATGAAATGAATATGGTATTGTTTACCTTGCAGGTTCCTTACATGCATTAAATTAAATCATTTTTGTAATGTGCTCAATATATGTTATTCCAGAACTGGTAGTCATTATATATTATTCCAGTTTTTAAATCACCTTATGACTTGCCATATATAGGTTGCTGTGGTATTAACAGATTGAATTGTTGGGCCCAGTTCTTCACCTGTCCCCTGCATCTACATCTTGGCCATGACTTTACTGTGTGTTTTCCTACCCCTTGACTTTGGGTTTGGCCTTGTGACTTGGTTTGATGTTAGATGCATGATGCAAGAATATATTTGGAGCATGTTTGCATGATTTAGTCAGTATATATTTGTATGTTTCATCAGCACCATGAAGATAACTTGCCCACATAACCTACTGATCCAAGGAAGCTGAGGGATACATGGTAAAGAATTGTAGAATGGACCTGGTGAACTGCAGCTTAAAGAAGAGCCATCTTGCTAAGCCCAGTCAATCACAATCTAGATCTGCTAATTTCCAATTGATTATATATATGGAGAGCTCAGCTAAGGTCAACAATACTGTATTGGCCATTACAGCTTGAAGCAAAATCCTATTCCCTAAGATGCTTTGGATCCATGGGAATAAGTTTATATTTGTTTAAAAATACTGAGTTTGGGGGTGGTTTGTTAAGCATCCCAATTGTGGTAGTCTCTCTACAGATGTTTTGGCCCCTTTTCAACTATAATTTGAGTCATCAACATGTCAAACAAACACAAAAGCAAGTAAGAAAAAAATAGTCTTTTTCAGCAAGTGTGTCTGCCATTTCTGTTGATTTAGAAAGGAGTGGTAGTTATGTATTAGTACAGAGTCATGCTGTTGCAAAGCACTTCTAGAACATAGCATAAGCATATTTCTATGCCTATAATGGAGTGTCTTTTTCAGTTTGAAATGTAGCAATCTTGCAGGACATACTAGGGTTGTGTGTCAGACAAATGTTTATTGAAGATTTTCATCCAAAACATGGATAGACAGGTGAAAGGTTGCTCTTCAAAGTACTATATGGGAAGAAGGTCAAGAGGCTATTATTCAGGATTGTTTGCAAGAAATAAGCAGCAAAATATGTTAACAATTATTAGTTGTTATTTAATAATTTAGTTGTTGCTAGTTATTGCAAAGAGTTCTATGGTGAACATCCTCACTGATGACCCTCTCTACATATCTTTACATAAGAGTTTCTCTTGGAGATATACCCAGGAATGTTATGTGAAAGCTTAATTTCCCTAAATTTACAGATTGCTTCCCAAAATGACTACATTAATTCATATGCCTACCATCAGTGCATGAAGATTCTTATCCTCCACATTTTTGCCAATGCTTGACAGTATCTGACTTTTTTATTGTTTTTTTACATATGGAATACACACACACACACACACACACACACACATATATATATATATATATATGGTGTATATGGACTTCCCAGGTGATGCTAATGGTAAAGAATCTGCCTGCCAATGCAGGAAAGGCAAGAGAAGCGGGTTTGATCCCTGAGTTGGGAAGATCCTCTGGAGGAGGGCATGGAAACCCACTCCAGTATTCTGGCCTGAAGAATCCCCATGGACAGAGAAGCCTGGTGGGCTACAGTCCATGGGGTTACAAAGAGTTGGAAATGACTGAAACGACTTAGCATACATGCATGCATAAAGTGTTCTATCCTTGTTTTAAGTTGCATTTCTTTGTTCATTTGTGAAATTATGCAAGTCTTCTTCATTATTAGCCATTGGGTTTCTCCTCATGGGAATTACTTATTTATATTTTTCCACATTTTTATTGGGATTCTTGTTTTGTTCTTGCTGATTCATTCCTTATATACTCTAGAGATTATGTTTTTGTTTATTACATATTTGAATAACATTTTTCCAGTTTTTTCAACTGCTTAATACCTTTGTTTTATGGTATTTTTCATTGAACAAAGATATTTAACTTTGATATGGTTAAATAAAACAAGTATCCCCATAAAGTTTTCCATTCTTTGCATTTCATTTAAGAAATTATTTTCCAAGCCAATGTTAAAAAATATTTACTTATTTCCTACTAATAATTTCATAGTTTTGTCTTTCACAGTGTAACCTTTTATCTATTTGGGATTGGTTTTATATAGGGTAGAAAGTATGGTTCTCAATCTGGTTTTCTCTGTTGTAAGACACTTATGCTAGCACTATTTATAAGTTAATTTCCCCACTGATTTGTACTAAGTTTTTATTTACTGTGAATGTATGTATTGGTACTGCCATATCAGTACCATTGGTCTGTCAATTTATGTGACAAACAGAAGGTCTTTTAACTATTATTGAAACACAATAGCTTGTTTCTAAACTAGAAGCAATGCTTTTCAGTATACAGTATGCTAACAATATGCTTTGAATCTGAGCAACTGTTATTTTATTGTTTTAGTTTTAAGAAAGCTGTGGTACATATACACAATGGAATATTACTCAGCCATTAAAAAGAATTCATTTAAATCAGTTCTAATGAGATGGATGAAACTGGAGCCCATTATACAGAGTGAAGTAAGCCAGAAAGATAAACACCAATACAGTATACTAACACATATATATGGAATTTAGAAAGATGGTAATGATAACCCTATATGCAAGACAGAAAAAGAGACACAGATGTATAGAACAGACTTTTGGACTCTATGGGAGAAGGCAACGTTGGGATGATCTGAGAGAACAGCATGGAAACATGTATATTATCAAGTGTGAAACAGATCACCAGTCCAGGTTGAATGCATGAGACAAGTGTTCAGGGCTGGTGCACTGGGATGACCCAGAGGGATGGGATGAGGAGGGAGGTGCGAGGGGGGTTCAGGATGGGGAACACATGTAAATCCATGGCTGATTCATGTCAATGTATGGCAAAACCACTACAATATTGTAAAGTAAATAGCCTCCAACTAATAAAAATAAATGAAAAAATAAACAAAAATGGAGATTTAAGGGGAAGAAAAAAAGAAACAAAGCTGCAAATGAGTGATCATACACAGTGCTTATGGTATAAACAGTTGCTTTAGGTTTTATATCATGGATATGAAATGTGGGAAGTTATATGTATGTAATATTTGGGCTTCCCAGGTGGCACTAGTAAAAAACCCATCTGCCAATGCTGGAGACATAAGAGATGTGGGTTTGATCTCTAGGTGAGTGAGGAAGCCCTGGAGGATGGCATGGCAACACACTCCAGTATTCTTGTCTGGAAAATCCCATGGACAGAGGGGCCTGGTGGGCTACATACAGTCCATAGTATTGCACAAAGCTGGACACGACTGAAGTGACTTAGAAGGTATATACATATATATATTTCAGATCATCACTAGAGCTGTCATGAGCTACTTGAAACTTAATACACAAATTGGTTACCTCATTTATCAGGATTGAAACTGACAAGGAAATATTCATTCAGCTATATTTACATAGAACATCTAGATGTTGGTTATCTAAATCACAGTCATATGTTCTCTTTAGAAATTTTAGATTTAGTAGTCTACTAAGTCATACAGCTAGTGGTAATTAGCATTGTTCAAAAAGTTTCCTAAGCTTCTATTTATCAGTTCCAATTTTAGTAGTTTTTGTTGTCACCAGCCTAATATTCCTCCCCAGTTAAGGTGGTACCAACATTATGATGAGTACAAAGTTCTGAAATCTTATTTTCTTTATGTTGACATTGAAAGTGATGCCAAAATCTTCACTCCCTGTCCACTGATGCCAAACAGAAATACAGGGACAAAGTTTGGAGGAATTAGAAAAGAGTAATTTTATTCTTTGATAGATGAAGGAGAAACACAGTAGGCCCATACTTGAAGAACTGTTTCCCCATCTCTTGTGGAATAGGGAGAGGTTTGATATCCTAATCAAGGTCTTTTTTTTTTTTTTTTCTTTTGCAAAATTTCAAAATGGCCACAACTGGCATCAGGGAACTCAGCAACTGGGTCTGATGTCCCTGAAGTTATCTGTCTGTAACTCTTTTTGAAATGCAGAATGCTACAAGGAAAGAAGGAATAAGTAATGGACACAAGTTAAATGGCAGGATTTTGCCATAAGTTACTAAAAATTAATTACTAAGAAAATGACAGGGAGGGAGCTAAGATAGCAGAGGAATAGAATGGGGAGACCACTTTCTCCCCCACAAATTCATCAAAAGGTCATTTGAACGCTGAACAAACCCCACAAAACAACTTCTGATGGCTGGCAGAGGACATCAGACACCCAGAAAAGCAGCCCATTGTCTTTGAAAGGAGGTAGGACAAAATATAAAAGATAAAAAGAGAGACAATAGAGTTAGGGACGAAGATCTGTCCCGGGAAGGGAGTCTTAATAAAGGAAGTTTCCAAACACCAGGAAACCCTCTCACCGACAGGTCTGGGGGAAGTTTTCGAATCTCGGAGGGCAACCTAACTGGGAGGAAAAATAAAACCCACAGATTATTACATGCCTAAAAACAACTCCCAGCAGAACAGTACCCCAGACGCTTGCATCTGCCACCAGCAAGTGGGGGCTGAACAGAGAGGAGCGGGCGGTGGCATTGCTTAGGGTAAGGACCGGGCCTGAATGCCCTGAGGGAAATCTGAGGGAGCTAATTAGAGATAGCAACTTAAACTGTAGGATGCACTACCCGCCTGTTCCCAGAACAAAGGACTAAGCGAATACCAGAGAAGAGCTAGCCGGCTGCTGACCCGCTCTTCTCCCTACGGAGGCAGGAGGCGGGCGGGAGCGGGAGGGGAAAAGGGCAAACTCGACCCCAGAGATGCCATCCCCTACCAATAACCAAAGACTTCCTGAGATTCTGGATGGTTGACATCCACTGGGAGGGTCGCAGCCAGAAATCGGCTTCTCAGAAGAGACACAAGGTGCACCGGACTGGCGCGTGGAAACTGAGGCTGGGATCGCGTAGGGAATAAGGCGCATTGCACTGGGGGAGTGCGCTCGTCAAGCTCCTGGCTGCCTGCGTTGCTCTGACCGGGGAAGGCACAAAACGCAGGCCCAACCCAGTCTGTGTCCTTGTGGAGTACCCGAAAACCTGAACATGAGCAGCTGAGGCCTGGAAAGTGCACGCAACTCAGGGCCTGCTCCCTGTAGAGCAACCTGGAGCCTGAGCAGTGTAGACTGGGAAAGCACACATGCTGTGAGCGGGGACAAACGCAGTATGGCCCGAACACTGGGAGTGCTCCCCACACATGCCAGTGACATTTATCTGCAGTGCCCATCCCTCCCCACAGCACGACTGAACAAGCGAACCTAAACAAGAGACCACCTCCACAATCTTGTGTCAGGGCAGAAATTAGACACTGAAAAGACCTGCAAACAGAAGCCAAATAAACAAAGGGAACTGCTTTAGAAGTGACAGGTGCAACAGATTAAAATCCCTGTAGTTAACACCAATTACACCAGAAGGGGCCTATAGATATAGAGAAGTGTAAGCTGGAATAAGGAGCTATCTGAAACTGAACCGAACCCATACTGCCCACAACAGCTCCACAGAAATTCCTAGATATATTTTTACTATTACTATTATTCTTTTAATTAAAAAATTTTTTCTCTTTCTTTTTTTCAAGTCCCCTATTACTCCTCTAATACTCCTTAATTTTCATTTTTATAACCCACTATACCCTGGCAAAAAAAAAAAAAAGATCCTATTTTTAAAGTGAACTTCATATATATTTTTTAATTTTTTTGTGTTTTTGTTGTTTTTTAATATTTTATTTTTAAGAGTCAAACCTCTACTCTAGATTTTTAATCTTTGTTTTTCAGTATTTGGTATCAATTTTGGACATTTAAGAATCCAATATTCAGCACCCATTTTTACTCAGGAGTGTGATTACTGGTTTGATCACTCTCTCCCCCTTTTGATTCTCCTTTTTCTCCACCAGATCACCTCTATTTCCTCCCTCCTCCTTCTCTTCTCAATCCAATTCTGTGAATCTCTGTGGGTGTTCTGGGCTGCGGAGAACACTTAGGGAACAGAGTACTGCCTAGATCTGTCTCTCTTCTCCTGAATCCCCCTTTTTCTCCTCCTGCTAACTTTTATCTCCTTTCTCCCTCTCCTCTTCTTCATATAACTCTGTGAACCTCTCTGGGTGTCCCTCACTGTGAGGAATTCTTTCACCATTAACCTAGAAATTTTATTATCAGTGCTGTATGGATGGAGAAGTCTTGAGGCTACTGGAAGAATAAGACTGAAACCCAGAGGCAAGAGGCTTAAGCCCAAAACCTGAGAACACCAGAGAACTGACTCCAGGGAACATTAATTAATAACAGATCATCCAAAAGCCTCCATACCTACACTGAAACCAACCACCACCCAAGAGGCAATAAGTTCCAGAGCAAGACATACCATGCAAATTCTCCAGCTACGCAAGAACATAGCCCTGAGTGTCAATATACAGGCTACCCAAAGTCACACCAAACCCATTGACCCATCTCAAAACTCACTACTGGACACTGCATTGCACTCCAGAGAGAAGAAACCCAGTTCCACCCACCACAATACCGACGCAAGCTTCCCTAACCAGGAAAACTTGAAAAGCCAATTGTCCAACCCCACCCACTGGGAGAAACCTCCACAATAAAAAGGAACCACCCACTACCAGAATACAGAAAGGCCACCCCAACCACAGCAATCTAAATAAGATGAAAAGGCAGAGAAATACCCAGCAGGTAAAGGAACATGAAAAATGTCCACCAAGCCAAACAAATGAGGAGGAGATAGGGAATCTACCTGAAAAAGAATTTAGGGGGAGGAGCTAAGATGGCAGAGGCATAGGACGGGGAGACCACTTTCTCCCCCACAAATTCATTGAAAGAACATTTGAACGCTGAACAAACTCCACAAAACAACTTCTGATCACTAGCAGAGGACATCAGGTGCCCAGAAAAGCAGTCCATTATCTTCGAAAGGAGGTAGGACAAAATATAAAAGATAAAAAGAGAGACAAAAGAGCTAGGGACAGAGACCTGTCCCAGGAAGGGAGTTGTAATAGAGGAAGTTTCCAAACACCAGGAAACCCTCTCACTGGCGGGTCTGGGGGAAGTTTTCGAATCTCGGAGGGCAACCTAACTGGGAGGAAAAATAAGCAAAACCCACAGATTATATGCCTAAAAGCAACTCCCAGCAGAAAAGGACCCCAGACAGTCGCATCTGCCACCAGCAAGTGGGGGCTGAACAGAGAGGAGCAGGCAGCATTGCTTAGGGTAAGGACCTTGCCTGAATGCCTTGAGGGCAATCGAAGGGAGCTAACGTGAGATAACAACATAGACTGTGGGACAGCAAGTGAAAGAGAGAAAATTGACCAGCAAAAAGCACGCTAACTGAACACACTGCTGGTCTTTCGCAGAACAAAAGAAAGACTGAGCAATTCCAGAGACGAGCTAGCCAGCTGCAGACTGGCCCATCCCCCACTGGAGGCAGGAGGCAGCGGGGAGGGGAAAGGGACAAACTCAGCCCCAGAGACAGCATCCCCTACCAAACTGCAAACAGGCTCCCAGTTTCTAACCAAAGACTTCCTGAGATTCTGGATGGTTGACGTCTGCTGGGAGGGTCATGGCTAGAGACCAGCTCCCCAGAACAGACACAAGGCACATGCAACCGTCGCACACAGAAACTGAGGCTGGTACTGCGGAGGGGATAAGGCACATCCACACCCGGGGAGAGTGCGATTGTGAAGCTCCTGGCTGCCTGAGCTGCCGGCTGGGGAAGGCACAAAACACTGGCCCAACCGAGTCTGCGCTTTTGTGGAGTACCCAAAAACTGGAACTGCATGCAACTCAGGGCCCGTTCCCTATAGAGCAGCCTGGAGCCTGAGCAGTGTAGACGGGGAAAGCACACATGCCATGAGCGGGGGCAAACCCAGTGTGGCCGGAACACTTTGAGTGCTCGCCACACACACCAGTGATATTTGTCTGCAGTGCCCTCGCTCCACACAGCACGACTGAACAAGTGAACCTAAAAAAGAGACCACCTGCACCGGTTGTGTCAGGGCGGAAATTAGACACTGAAGAGACCTGCAAACAGAAGCCAAATAAACAAAGGGAACCACTTCAGAAGTGACCGCTGCAACAGGTTAAAATCCCTGTAGTTAACACCGGCTACACTGGAAGGGGCCTATAAATATCGAGAAGTGTAAGCTGGAACAAGGAGCTATCTGAAACTGAACCGAACCCACACTGCCCACAACAGCTCCAGGGCTGGGGTACTGGGAAGACCCAGAGGAATTGGGTGAAGAGGGAGGTGGGGTCGGGGATCAGGATGGGGAATACATGTAAATCCATGGCTGATTCATGTCAATGTATGACAAAAACCACTATAATACTGTAAAGTAATTAATCTCCAACTAATAAAAATAAGTTAAAAAAATAAAATAAAAAACAAATATTGGGCCAAAGAACTAAACAGACATTTCTCCAAAGAAGACATACAGATATCTAACAGACACATGGAAAGATGCTCAACATCACTCATTAATAGAGAAATGGAAATCAAAACCTCAATGGGGTACCATTACACGCCAGTCAGGATGCTGCTATCCAAAAGTCTATAGGCAATAAATGCTAGAGAGGGTATGGAGACCAGGGAACCCTCTTACACTGTTGGTGGGAATGCAAACTAGTACAGCTACTGTGGGTAACAGTGTGAAGAGTCCTTAAAAAACTGGAAATAGAACTGCCATATGACCCAGCAATCACACTCCTGGGCATACACACTGAGGAAACCAGATCTGAAAGAGACACATGCACCCCAATGTTCATTCCAGCAATGTTTATAATTGTCAGGACATGGAAGCAACCTAGATGCCCATCAGCAGACGAATGGATAAGGAAGCTGTGGTACATATACACCATGGAATATTACTCAGTCATTAAAAAAAATTCATTTGAATCAGTTCTAAAGAGATGGATGAAACTGGAGTCCATTATACAGAGCGAAGTAAGCCAGAAAGATAATCACCAATACAGTATACTAATGCACATATATGGAATTTAAAAAGATTGAAATGATAACCCTATATGCAAAACAGAAAAAGAAACACAGAGGTACACAACAGAGCTTTAGACTCTGTGGGAGAAGCTGAGGGTGGAATGTTCTGAGAGAATAGCATTGAAAGAGGTATACTATCAGGGGTGAAACAAATCACAAGCCTGTGTTGGATGCATGAGACAAGTGCTCAGGGCTGGGGTACAGGGAAGACCCAGCGGGATGGGATGGAGAGGGAGGCAGGAGGGGGGATTCGGATGGGGAACACATGTAAATCCATGGCTGATTCATGTCAATGTATGGCAAAAACAACTACAATATTTTAAAGTAATTAGCCTCCAACTAATAAAAATAAATGAAAAATAAATAAATAAATAAAAAATGTAAAAAGAAAAAAAAATAGCTCACTCTTATCCATGGATGCTCTAAACTGGAGGAAATAAATGGAGCCTTGTGGAAAGAATGCTAGTTAATAAAGAATATTATTATTTCACCAAAGAAAAAAAAAGAATATAGAATAATGATAATAAAAATGATCCAAAATCTTGAAAAAAGAATCTTGAAAAAAAAATCTTATTTATAAATAGCCTGGAGACAAGGATAAGATGCAAGAAGTGTTTAACAAGGACCTAGAAGAAAGAAAAAAGAGTCACTTAAAACTGAATAATGCAATAAATGAGATAAAAAACACTCTGGAGGGAACCAACAGTAGAATAACGGAGGCAGAAGATACAATAAGTGAGGTAGAAGATAAAATAGTGGAAATAAATGAAGCAGAGAGGAAAAAAGAAAAAAAAAAAGTTAAATGAAGTGAGGACAACCTCAGGGACCCCGGGGACAATGTGAAACGCCCCAACATTCGAATCATAGGAGTTCCAGAAGAAGACAAAAAGAAAGGCCATGAGAAAATACTTGAGGAGATAATAGCTGAAAACTTCCCCAAAATGGGGAAGGAAATAGTGACGCAAGTCCAAGAAATCCAGAGAGACCCAATCAGGATAAACCCAAGGTGAAACACCCCAAGACACATATTAGTCAAATTAAAAAAGATCAAACACAAAGAATAAATATTAAAAGCAGAAAGGGAGAAACAACAAATAACACACCAGGGGATTCCCATAAGGATAACACATGATCTTTCAAAAGAAACTCTTCAGGTCAGAATGGAATGGCAGGACATACTTAAAGTAATGAAAGAGAATAACCTACAACCCAGATTACTGTACCCAGCAAGGATCTCATTCAGATATGAAGGAGAATTAAGAAACTTTACAAACAGGCAAAAGTTGAGAGAATTCAGCACCACCAAACCAGCTCTTCAACAAATGCTAAAGGATCTTCTCTACCCAGGAAACACAGAAAGGTTGTATGAATGCAAACTCAAAACAACAAAGCAAATGGCAACTGGACCATTCTTATCAATAATTATCTTAAATGTAAATGATTTGAATGCCCCAACCAAAAGACAAAGACTGGCTAAATGGATACAAAAGCAAGACCCCTATATATGCTGTCTACAAGAGACCCACCTCAAAAGAAGGGACACAGACTGAAAGTGAAGGGCTGGAAAAAAAAAAAAAAAAAAAACTATTTCACGCAAATAGAGACCAAAAGAAAGCAGGAGTCACAATACTCATAACAGATAAAATAGACTTTAAATAAAGGCTGTGAAAAGAGACAAAGAAGGACACTGCATAATGATCAAAGGATCAATCCAAGAAGAAGATATAACAATTATAGATATATATGCACCCAAATTAGGAACACCACAATGTGTAAGGCAAAATGCTAACAAGAATGAAAGGGGAAATTAACAGTAGCATAATAATAGTGGGAGACTCTAATACCCCACTCACACCTATAGACATATCAACAAAACAGAAAATTAACAAGGAAACACAAATTTTAAATGACACAATGGTCCAGGTAGACCTAATTGAGATCTATAGGACATTTCACCCCAAAACAATCAATTTCACTTTTTTTTCAAGTGCACACGGAACCTTCTCCAGAAGAGATCATATTCTGGGCCATAAATCTAGCCTTGGTAAATTAAAAAAAAAATTGAAATCATTCCAGACATATTTTCCAATCACTATGCAGTAAGATTAGATCTCAATTACAGGAAAAAAATAAATAAACTATTAAAACTTCCAACAAATGAAGGCTAAAGAACACGCTTCTGAATAATCAACAAATCATAGAAGAAATCAAAAAAGAAATCAAAATATGCTTAGAAACGAATGAAAATGAAAACACAACAACCCAAAACCTATGGGACACTTTAAAAGCAGTGCTAAGTTTAAGGTTCATAGCAATACAGGCTTACCTCAAGAAATAAGAGAAAAGTCCAATGAATAACCTAGCTCGACACCTAAAGCAACTAGAGAAGGAAGAAATGAAGAACCCCAGGGATAGTAGAAGGAAAGAAATCTTAAAAATTAGGGCAGAAATAAATGCAAAAGAAATAAAAGAAACCATAGCAAAAATCAACAAAGCTAAAAGTTGGTTTTTTGAAAAGGTAAATAAAATTGGCAAACCGTTAGCCAAACTCATCAAGAGAAAAGGGAGAAGAACCAGATCAACAAAATTAGAAATGAAAATGGAGAGATCACAGCAGAGAACTCTGAATTACAACAGATCATAAGAGACTACTATCAGCAGCTCTATGCTAATAAAATGGACAACTTTGAAGAAATGGACAAATTCTTAGAAAAGTATAACTTTCCAAAACTGAACCAGGAAGAAATAGAAGATCCTAACAGACCCATCACAAGCACGGAAATCGAAACTGTAATCAAAAATCTTCTAGCAAACAAAAGCCCAGGACCAGATGGCTTCACAGCTGAATTCTACCAAAAATTTAGAGAAGAGCTAATACCTATCTTACTCAAACTCTTCCAGAAAATTGCAGAAGAAGGCAAACACCCGAACTCATTCTATGAGGCCACCATCACCCTAATTGCAAAACCAGACAAAGATGTCACACACACACACAAAAACTACAGGCTGATATCACTGATGAACATAGATGCAAAAATCCTTAACAAAATTCTAGCAAACAGAATATAAAAACATATTTAAAAAGATCATACATCATGACCAAGTGGGCTTTATCCCAGGAATGCAAGGATTCTTTAATATCCACAAATCAATCAATGTAATATACTACATTAACAAATTGAAAGATAAAAAAACATATGATTATCTAATACATGCAGAAAAATCTTTTGATAAAATTCAACATCCATTTATGATAAAAACTCTCCAGAAAGCAGGCATAGAAGGAACATACCTCAACATAGTAAAAGGTATACATGACAAACCGACAGCAAACATTATCCTAAATGGTTAAAAATTGAAAGGATTTCCCTTAAAGTCAGGAACAATGCAAGGGTGACCAGTGCCACCACTACTATTCAACACAGTTTTGGAAGTATTGGCCACAGCAATCAGAGCAGAAAAAGAAATAAAAGGAATCCAGATAGTAAAATAAGAAGTAAAACACTCACTGTTTGCAGACGACATGATCCTCTACATAGAAAACCCTAAAGACTCTACCAGAAAATTACTAGAGCTAATCAATGAATACAGTAATGTTGCAGGGTATAAAATTAACACACAGAAATCCCTTGCATTCCTGTACACTAACAATGAGAAAACAGAAAGAGAAATTAAGGAAACAATACCATTCATCATTGCAACAAAAAGAATAAAATACTTAGGAGTACATCTACCTAAAGAAACGAAAGACTGATATATAGAAAACTATAAAACACTGATGAAAGAAATCAAAGAGGACACAAATAGTTGGAGAAATATACCGTGTTAATGGATTGGAAGAATCAATATTGTGAAAATGAGTATACTAGTCAGAGCAATCTATAGATTCAATGCAATCCCTATCAAACTACCAACGACATTCTTCCCAGAACTAGAACAAATAATTTCACAATTTGTATGGAAATACAAAAAAACTCGAATAGCCAAAGCAATCTTAAGAAAAGAAAAAATGGAACTCGAGGAATCAACCTGTCTGATTTCAGGCTCTACTACAAAGTTACAGTCATCAAGACAGTATAGTACTGGCACAAAGACAGAAATATAGATCAATGGAACAGAATATAAAGCCCTGAGATAAATCCATGCACCTATGGACACCTTGTCTTCTACAAAAGAGGCAAGGATATACAATGGAAAAAAGACAAGCTCTGTAACAAGCGGTGCTGGGAAAACTGGTCAACCATCTGTAAAAGAATGAAACTAGAACACTTTCTAACACCATACACAAAAATAAACTCAAAATGGGTTAAATATCTAAAAGTCAGACCAAAAACTATAAAACTCCTAGAGGAGAACATAGGCAAAACACTCTCAGACATAAATCACAGCAGGATCCCACCTCCCAGAATATTGGAAATAAAAGCAGAAATAAACAAATGGGACCTAATGAAACTTAAAAGCTTTTGCACAACAAAGGAAACTAAGTAATGTGAAAAGACAGCTCTCAGAATGGGAGAAAATAATAGTAAATGAAGAAACAGAAAAATGATTAATCTCAAAAATATAACAAGCAACACCTGCAGCTCAATTATAGAAAAATAAATGACCCAATCAAAAAATGGGCCAAAGAACTAAACAGACAATTCTCCAAAGAAGACATACAGATGGCTAACAAACACATGAAAAGATGCTCAATATCACTCATTATCAGAGAATTGCAAATCAACCCGCAAAGAGGTACCATTACACGCCAGTCAGGATGGCTGCTATCTAAATGTCTACAAGCAATAAATGCTGGAGAGGGTGTGGAGAAAAGGGAACTCTCTTACACTGTTGGTGGGAATGCAAACTAATACAACCACTATGGAGAACAGTGTGGAGATTCCTTAAAAAACTGGAAATAGAACTGCCATATGACCCAGCAATCACACTCCTCGGCATACACACTGAGGAAACCAGATCTGAAAGAGACACGTGCACCCCAATGTTCATCACAGCACTGTTTATAATTGCCAAGACATGGAAGCAACCTAGATGCCCATCAGCAGATGAATGGATAAGGAAGCTATGGTACATATACACAATGGGATATTACTCAGCCATTAAAAAGAATTCATTTGAATCAGTTCTATTGAGATGGATGAAACTGGAGCCCATTATACAGAGTGAAGTAAGCCAGAAAGATAATCACCAATACAGTATACTAACGCATATATATGGAATCTAAAAAGATGGTAATGATAACCCTATATGCAAAACAGAAAAAGAGACACAGATGTACATAACAGAATTTTGGACTCTGTGGGAGAAGGCGAGGGTGGGATGGTCTGAGAGAATAGCATTGAATCAAGTATACTATCAAGGGTGAAACAGATCACCAGCCCAGGTTGGATGCATGAGACAAGTGCTCAGGGGCTGGTGCACTGGGAAGACCCAGAGGGATGGGATGGGGAGGGAGATGGAAGGGGGTTCCGGATGGAGAACACATGTAAATCCATGGCTGATTCATGTCAATGTATGGCAAAAACCACTGCAATATTGTAAAGTAATTAGCCTTCAATTAATAACAATAAATAAAAAAATAAATAAAAGGTAAAAAAAAATAGTGACTGGGACTGTATTTTATTCATGATCAATACATTTTCTGCTAGTAAAAACTAGCAAACTGTTTGCAGTATCCTAAGTGATTACTTCAAAAATATTTTGGAGTACATATAATGTGCTAGGTACTATTGTAGGCAATGGAGTCATAACAGTGACCATAACAGATAAACTCTCTGTCTTCACTTAACTTATTTTTGGTGGAGAGCAAACAATAAGCAAATATATGGTATTATGTAAGCAGCAAGTGCTATGTTGGCATACGAAGTAAGGTAGAGGGAAAGAGAGGGACAGGAGTGCTATTTTAGATAGAATAGTCAGCCAATTCCTCTTTGAGGAGGCGATATTTGAGCAGAGACTTAAATGAATTAAGGGAACTAGCCAAGGGTCTTTTGGGATAGAGTTTTCCAAACATAGAGAAGGACAAGTGCAAAGACACTAAAGGAGGATCTTGTGTGCATGTTACAGGAACAACAAAGCAACAAGTACAGTTGAGTGAGTGAGCAGTGGGGAAGACTAAACTGAGATCAGAAAGGTAGATATCCAGGGACTTGATGGCCATGACAAGAACCCGGGGTGTCACTTTATATGTGACAATCTTTGGATGTTTTAATGCAAGAAGTGACATGTATAACTGAGGTTTTAGCTTCTGTGACTACTCTAGATACAGTAAAGAAAACAAATAAGAAATAATGGTAGAAACAGAGATGTTGCCTAAATATATGCAAGAGCTGATAATGACTGAGGCCAGGGTAGTAATAGTGAAGACAGTGAGTACTGTTCAGACTTAAGATAAAGTTTGAGGGTGGAGCCAGAAGGAAGTATTAATAAGTATGGATGGAAAAGAAATGAATCAAGGAAAACTTTTAAGGATTTAGGCCTGAGCAACCAAGCAAAGTCATCCTTCAAGCTAGACTTCACTAGTACATGAACGCAGAACTTTCAGGTGTACAAACTGGCTTTAGAAAAGGCCGAGGAACCAGAGATCAAAATGCCAACATCGTTGGATCATGGGAAAGCAAGTTGTTGGTCCTTAGTTGCTCAGTCATGCCTCACTCTTTGTGATCCCATGGACTGAAGCATACCAGGCTTCCCTGTCCTTTCTTTCTCCCACAGTTTGCTCAAATTCATGTCCATTGAGTCAATGATGACATCCAACCATAGGCTTTCCTGGTGGAGAAAGCAAGGGAGCTCCAGAAAGACATCTGCTTTTGCTTCATTGACTACACTAAAGTCTTGACTGTGTGGATCACAACAAACTGTAAAATTCCTTAAGAGATGGAAGTACCAGGCCACCTTACCTGTCTCCTGAGAAGCATATACGTGGGTCAAAAAGCAACAATTAGAACTGGACATGGATTCAAAATTGGGAAAGGAGTGCCACAAGGTTGTATACTATCACCCTATTAATTTAACTTAAATGAGGAACATATTATGTGGAAGGTCAGACAGGATGAATCATGAGATGGAATCAAGATTGCTGGGAGAAATATCAACAACCTCAGATATCCAGACAACACCACTCTAATGGCAAACAGTGAAGAGGAACCAAAGAGTCTCTGATGAGGGTGAAAAGGAGAATGAAAAAGCTGGTTTGAAACTCAACATTAAAGAAACTAAGATCATGGCATCCAGTCCCATCTCTTCAGGCCAATAGAAGGGGAAAAGGTGGAAGTATTGACAGATTTTATTTTCTTGGGCTCCAAAAACACTGTGAATGGTAACCGCAGTCATGAAATTAAAAGACCCTTCCTTCTTGGAAGGAAAGCTCTGACAAACCTAGACCATATTATTAATAAATAGCAGAGACATCACATTACCAACAAAGGTCTCTATAGTTAAAGCTATGGTTTTTTCCAGTAGTCCTGTACAGATGTGAGTTGGACCATAAAGAAAGCTGAGGACTGAATAGTTAACGCTTTTGAATGGTAATGCTGGAGAAGACTCTTGAGAGTCCATTGGACTGCAAGGAGATCAAATCAGTCAATCCTAAAGGAAATCATTCCTGAATATTCATTGGAAGGATTGATGCTGAAGCTGAAGCTCCAATACTTTGGCTACCTGATGCAAAGAGCCAACTATTGGTAAAAACCCTGATGCTGGGAAAGACTGAAGGCAAAAGGAGAAAGGGGCAGCAGAAGATGAGATGGTTGGATAGCATCACAGCCTCAATGGACATGGATTTCAGCAAAGTCCAGGAGATAATGGAGGACAAAGGAGCCTGGAAAGTACTGTCCATGGGTTTGCAGAGTCAGACACAACCCAGCAATTGAACAACAACAAACTGAGCAAATGGTGGTGTTATTTACTAAGATAGGGAAGATCGGAGGAGAATCAGGTTTTGACTGGAAGTGCAGAGGGCAGAAATTAAAAGTTTAACTTTGGAGCTTTTGTTTCAAGTATTAGTATTGTCTAAGCAATTGGTTATATTAATACAAGTCTGGAGTTCATTCTGGGCTGCAAACCTATGTCTGTGTTACCAGCATTCACACCGTATTTAAAACAACAGGTTTCAATGAGGTCATCTGGAATGGAGTGTACTCAGAGTAGAGAAGAGAAGAGGCCCAGTACTGAGCCATGAGGTACTTCATTATTTTTAGTTTGGGAATAAGTTGTTCTTCAGTAGCTAATTCATGTCTGACTCTTTGTGACCCCATGGAATGCAGCACACCAGACTTCCTTGTCCTTCACTATCTCACGGACTTTGCTCAAATTCATGTCCGTTGAGCCCATGATGCTATCTAAAAATCTCATTCTCTGCCACCCCCTTCTCCTTTTGCCTTCAGTCTTTCCCAGCATTAGGATCTTTTCCAATGAGTTGGCTCTTTGCATCACGTGACCGAAGTATTGAAGCTTCAGCTTTAGCATCAGTCCTTCCAATGAATATTCAGGGTTGATTTCTTTTAGGATTCATTAGCTTGATCTCTTTGCAGTCCAAGGGACTCTCAAGAATCTTCTCCAGCACCATAATTTGAAAGCATCAATTCTTCAGTTCCCAGCCTTCCTTATGGGCCAACTCTCACATTCATACATGACTACTGGTAAAACCATAGCTTTGACTCTACTAACCTTTGTTGGCAAAGTGATGTCTCTGCTTTTTATTAATATTACACTGTCTAGGTTTGTCATAGCTTTCCTTCCAAGGGGCAAGTTGGAATGTCATGGCTGTAGTCACCATCCACAGTGATACTGGAGTCCAAGAAAATAAAATGTCACTACTTCTACCTTTTTCCCGTCAATTTGCATGAAGTGATGGGATCAAATGCCATGATCTTAGTTTCTTCAATGTTGAGTTTCAAGATAGCTTTTTCACTCTCCTCTTATACTCCCATCAGTTGATGGACATTTTGGTCATTTCCAAAATTGCGTATTGTGCATGATGATGGTATGAATATTCATGTACAACTTTCTGCGTGGACAAACATAAATATCATTTATCTTAGATAAAAAGTGAATAAATGTATAAAATATAACTTTAAAGGACTTGAGAAAAATAACTAACCAAAGCAGCGTCTGACTTTGCAGGTGGTGGTGTACTTGGTGGTGTGCCTTGTGAGTAGGAGGATGGTTAAAATGAAAAGTGGCAGTTAATAAGCTAAGAAAGTTATGAGTTGGTAATTACTGTCTCTATTATGAAAACATTTATTATATAGCACGCTTTCCTACCAAACCCTGCTGAAAATGTTGAAAGAAATTCTATGCTCAAATATTGGGTCATGTTACTTATCTTATACGGATAAAGAGTGTGGATTTTTTTATACTCCATACTTTGCTGTTCCCCAGCCCCACACCTCCCTCCAAAAACGTGAAAAGACAATAAAGCCTGCTATCTCCAAAACATACCAACCCAGACTAAAACTGAAAAGAAAGTGTGTCTTCTGTTCTGCTTAGAAAATATTAAATTATCACTTATCTGTAATTTTTGTTTTAAACTTTCCTTAAATACCTAGGGTGAACTGTTGAATTACACTTTTGTTGCTTGGTATAATGATTTTAATTAAAATAATTCCAAAATTCATAAGTGACTTGAGAAATTATTAGTAATTATGGGTCTCCCTTATGACATGAAAGTCTTTCTTACATTGTGAAGGTAAAGGATGCATTTTTCTTGTTAATAAACAAGAAAACCTGTTTGATTTACATTTACATATTGGGTAGGTATGGTAGCCCTGCTTGGGGTGGGAGGTCTTTTCACTTTAAAAGAGAAAGACCAAATTCAAGATTCAATTCATAAGCTTGGTGGTTGAGAGTACCACCTAGGGCAGATGGTACAAAACTTATTAATTTTAAGTTATATCCCAGCATTGGAACAGATTATTTATATTCTGTATGCTTATTTTCATTTCTGGTGATGTACAACTCAACTGAATGTATTTTAATCTTGGTCATTTATAGTGTCTTAAAGTATACTTTAAGAAAGAGGCACCTAAGTCATATATATTTCTCATATATATAAAGTCTATTTCTTTTGATGAAATCTTAAGCTAATAGGAAAGGTTATCAATCAACACATGTGTTGCCTCATCACCAAAGGCTCTTTTTAAAGAAGCTCAAGGAATAAAGAGTCACTTAGAAAAATGAGAAAAGTAGTTTCTAACCCACATCGATCTCTGTTCTGATTGGAAGACAGACAATTCCTTTCAGTCAGTTCAGTTCAGTTGCTCAGTCCTGCCTTTGTGACACCATGGACTGCAGCACACCAGGCTTCCCTGTCCATCACCAACTTCCAGAGCTTGCTCACACTCATATCCATCAAGTTGGTGATGCCATCCAGTCATGTCACACTCAGTTAACCCCTTCTCCTCCTGCCTTCAATCTTTCCCAGCATCAGGGTCTTTTCCAGTGAGTCAGTTCTTCGCATCAGGTAACCAAAGTATTGGAGCTTCAGCATCAGTCTTTCCAGGGCTGATATTCAGGGCTGATTTCCTTTAGGATTGACTGGTTGGATCTCCTTGCAGTCCAAGGGACTCTCAAGAGTCTTCTCCAACACCACAGTTCAAAATCATCAGTCTTTAGGCACTCAGCTTTCTTTATGGTCCAACTCTCATATCCATACATGACTACTGGAAAAGCCAAAGCTTTGACTAAGCAGACCTTTGTCAACAAAGTAATGTCTCTGCTTTTTAATATGCTGCCTAGGTTGGTCATAACTTTTCTTCCAAGGAGCAAACATCTTTTCATTATCATACAGTATGATTATATGTTTGCCTCTCTGTCTCTGCAGTTATTTCTAGCTCTTTGAAGGCAAGAACTATGCTTATATTTTGAACAAATCTATATTGAGTGACTACCATGTCCTGTGTACTATTGTAGGCACTGGGGATACATCAGGAGACAAAACAGACCAAAAGCCCTACACCCATGACAATTTGTATTTTCATTTATCATCATTATATTCCAAGTATATATAACAGTATCTGGTATGCAGCCATGTTCAACAGTTTTGTTTTTTTTAAGTGAAATTATGTTAAGATGCTGTTTTAGTGTTCTCTCTTTGCTTGTTCTTTCTTTCTGTCTCTTTATATATATATATACACATACACATTACACAAAATCAAGAGCAAATATTAATTAGCATATTGTGTACTCAGTCGCTCAGTCATGTCCAACTCTTTGTGACCCCATGAACTGTAGCCCACCAGGCTCCTCTGTCCATGGAATTCTCCAGGCAAGAATGCTGGAGTGGAGAGCCATTCCCTCCTCCAGGGGATCTTTCTGACCCAGGGATCAAACCCACGTCCTTTACATCTCCTGCATTAGTAGGCAGGTTCTTTACCACTAGCACCATCTGGGAAGCCCATAATATATTACATCATAAAACTCCTAGAAAAGAGCATAAGCAAAATAGTTCTGATATAAATCATAGAAATATTTTTTTTAGGTCACTCTCCCAATGCAAAAAAAAAAAAAAAAAAAAAAGAGAGAGAGAGAGCAAAATAAACAAATAGGACCTAATCAATCTTATAAGCTTTTGCATAGTGAAAGAAATTATAAGCAAAGCAAAAACACAACTTACAGACTGGGAGAAAATATTAGCAAATGATGCCACTGAGAAGTGATTAATCTCCAAAATATACAAATAGTTCATACAGTTCAATATTTAAAAAAAAAACAATCAAAAGATGAACATGCTAATTCTCTTCAGTAGCGTCCAACTCTTTGCAACCCTATGGATGGTAGCCCACTAGGCTCCTCTGTCCATAGGATTCTCCAGGCAAGAATATTGGAGTGGGTTGCCATGCCTTCCTCCTGGAGATCTTCTGAGCCCAGGGATCGAAACAGCATCTCTTATGTATCCTGCATTGGCAGGTGAGTTCTTTACCACTAGAGCCACCTAGATGGGCAGAAGGCCTAAGTAGACATTGCTCCAAAGAAGAAATACAGATGCCCAACACGCACATGGAAAGATGTTAAACACTGCTAATTAAAGATGTAAGTCAAAACTACAATGAGGATATTACCTCACACCATTCAGAATGCCTATTACCAAAAAGTCTACACATGAGAAATGCTGGAGAGGCTCTGGAGAAAAAAGAACCCTCCTACACCGTTGATAGGAATGTAAATTTAGGAAAAATCCATAAAAAATCTAAAAATAAAGTTACTATATGATCCTATAATCCCACTCCTGGGCATGTATTAGGAAAAGACAAAAACTCTAATTCAAAAATGTATATTCACCACAATATTCATAGCAGCACTACTTACAATAGCCAAGACATGGAAGCAACCAAAGTGTCCATCAACAGAGGAATAGATCAAGATGTGGTGTATATATATATATATATATATATATATATATATATATATATATATGTACGAATACTGTAATACTTGGCCATAAACAAGAATGAAAATTACCTTTTGCAGCAACATGGATGGACCTAGAGATTATCATACTAACTGAAGTAAGTCAAAGACAAATATTAATATTATATGATATCACTTATATGAGGAATCTAAAAAAATGATATGATTGAAACTACTTACAAAACAGAAGCAGATTTATAGGCATAGAAAACAAATTTATTGTCACTAAAGGGGAAGGGGGTAAATTAGGAGTTTTGGATTAACAGATGTACACTGTTATATATAATATAGATAAACAGCATGGACTGGCTGAATAGCATATTTAATATCTTTTAATAATCTATAATTGAAAACAACTTGAGAAAGAATGTGCATGTGTGTGTCTGTATAACTGAATCACTTTGCTGCACAACAGAAATTAACACAATGTTGTAAATCAACTATACTCAATTAAAATAAATAAATAAGATAAAAATACAACATTATATCCTGGAGATTGCTCCTTAAGTGCATATTGACAGATCACCAGCCCAGGTGGGATATATCCTTCACTACTTTTTGCAGCTTCATAGTGCTGCAATGTGCAGTTTAGCATAGTTTCTTTAATCCCTATTTGGTTAAAAAATACTTGAGTTATTTACAATATTTTGATATTATAAATAATGTTATAATGAACAACTTTCATATGGAAATTCAATTACAGGGTTTCTGTAAAAACTCCAACTACAATAACTAATCAACCAATAAATGAAAGAAAAGTATATTTGCAGTTGCATTTGAACAAATGGTAGTCTTGGATTTGGGCAAATATCTATCAATTGTTTAATGTCAACTGAAATAATCACATTGACTAGCTAACTTATCATCCAATACCTAGATTGAAAGATAAAGTTGGAGGACATTTTTAAACCTGACCTATTAATAATATGAAATGAATATTTCTTTAAAAATGTTTATATGAAAATAGATTTATAAAATACCTAACTGTAAGGTTCTTCATCTAAAGGTCCATATTTTCATACAAAACACATTGAATGTAAGAAATCTAAAACACACTAAAACAGATTATTTTAATGACATAAAACAACAACAACAAAATGAGCTACTTGATAACCTAGAGATCTGAAAATATGTTCAGCTTACAGAAGTATAGCAGTTCCACAAGGGAAATGGGGCAATAGGCAGGTTTCCAGTGGTAGTGGAAAATCAATTTTGTAAGACTGAAACAGTGAAAGACCATGTGCTGTGCACTCAGTTGCTCAGTCATCCCCAAGTCTTGTGACCCCTTGTAGCCCATGTGGCGCCTCTGTCCATGGGATTCTCCAGGCAATAATACTGGAGTGGGTTTCCATTTCCTTCTCCAGGGGATCTTCCTCACCCAGGGATCGAACCCATGACTCCTGCATTGGCAGGTAGATTCTTTCCACTGAGCCACCTGGGAGTGAATGACCTTAGAAATGCCAATAATTGGCCCAAGTATCTATGGAATGTCTCCATACTCTGCACTTGGCTAGGGGTCTACTTCTGGCATGATGGCTTTTGCTTCAGTATTGGAAGTATCCTTTTAACTATTGTAAGATTAGGGCATAGGCGATTAGGTCAAGGAGGGGCACAGGTCCTTGACCCAACTGCTGCTCTTCCTTTCCTACCCAATTAATGTGTCAGCTTTGGTCATACAGGAGTCAGTTACGAGTTAGTTTTCTGTGAGAATTTTCCCACATGTATCAATAGAAGTATTTTTTTAATGTATTTATAGGAGGAAGAAATTTCCATGACCTTCTACTCCACCATCTTAGTCAGTTTCCCCATTTTAAAAACACATTTTAACATCTCTGAAATTGGGGTACATCTTTAAAGTCTTTGGCTTCCAACAAGTATGCTTGTCTATTTTCTTTCTTTCTTTCTTAATGGTACATAAAATACTGATGCATCTTGAAGCAAGCAGCATCTTAGATAGGGGCTAAAGATAATATTCAAAATCATGGAGATATAATTTGGAAATTCAAACTGCTAACCACTATACTATATTGCTGACCATATTATTGTTTGATTTCTAATTTTTATATCAGTTACTGATATCAGAATTAACTTACTTATTACTTATATCAGAATTACTTATATCAGAATTAACTACAGTGGAACTTCAGTTGTACAGAAATGCAGAAATTCTTAACCTCTCTGCCTACCTTCTCAGGATTCCCTATTGAGCATCTCTGGTCTCAGTGATATAATTGGATCAATTTTTGACCTTTTGTACATGGCATTCAATGTAGGAACCAAGACATCTCTTAGCTACATTGAGATTGATTGTTAGAGCTAACAAAAGGAAATCTACAGAATAAATGATTTGCTATGTTGTCACTAAGATTGTCAGAAGTTGTTGATTTATGTAGTGGTTTATCGTTTCAAGGACTGATATACACAAGTGGGTCAGTGAGTTGTTCTATGTTTTGTGGACAGTGGTGAGGGTTAAAATTGTACAGTTTATAAGTTATGTAGCACCTTAATTCTTTCAAATAACATTTTGAAATTTATTTTAAAATAAGATTTTTTTGAATCACTTTTAATCACTAGGAGTGAAAATTTAGGCTGATGAGGGTAATCTTTTTTATTTCACATTCTATTAGAATAATGAAGATGACTACACAATTGCTTTTTCTATCTCCAAGTGCCAAGTTAATCATAAAACACAAAATATTTTAGGCTCAGTTCAGTTCAATCACTCAGTCGTGTCTGATTCTTTAAAATGTGCTATATGATCAAATGACTACTCCGCAGCAAGTTCTCAAAAAGTTATCTGAAACTAATAAAATCTCTTTAAATAATGATACCTTGTTATTTCATAGATGTGTTATGAAATTTGGAAACAAAAGAAGTTAATAAGACAAATTAGTAGAGAAAGTTGTAATTTTACTCTATTCATCCCCCAACCAGATAACTAGAGCTTTAATTTCTTGAGTAAATTTGCCATTCTAATACTTCTGACCTTTCCTTTAGGGAGAAAATTAGTTTAGCTACATCAAAGCCTCATTTATCTCTTGAATATGTCAACTTTGAGCTTTTTAATAGTAATCATTTTTCTTAACTAAAATGTATCCTCACTTTTCCAAGACTCTGATCATGTCAGTTAATGGTATGCATTTACACAATTAGTCTTTGACTAATAAACAGAATACTTTCATTAGCCTTATTTTGCAAAAAGTGATCAATTAAAGCTTCTGTTAAGATTTATGGTATAATGGGAGGTTGGCATTGCCAAATGGAATACACTGATATTTTATATGTAAATATAAAGCATGAGTAGAAGAGAGTATTCTAAAAATACTGATAAATAATAATTTAAATTGGCCTTGTAAAAAGTGATTTTTCATACAGTTAAGTAGATGGTGGATAATATTACGTTATCAATCATGCTCTGTATCCAAAAACTGTTGGTGTGCTGGCAAATGATTGACAACTGCCTCCCTGGGGGGGTGTGAACAAAATCCTGGTTGTAGTGTTTGCTGATTTCCCCCATGTAAATACTCTCAACATGGAGAGACAATTTCAAGATATCAATGTGATATCAATTGGCTTGCAAAATTCAAGAAAATTTAACAGAACAAGCCAATACCAGTTGACTCCAGCTCATCACTCATTCTAGCCCAGGTACAACTTGACCTTTGATTCAGCTGTTTTTTTTTTTTTTTTCTAACTGTTTAGTTTAATACTATGGCTATCAAACAGCAATCTACAATACAGTTTGCTCTCTATTGTTTGCACTTTGATTTATAAATCAAAACTTTTTATTCAGATTTATTTATAAATCTGAAAACTTCTGTGTATATAATGACCAATTAATTTAAAATAATTAGCTTCTCAACTAATATTCTTTGCTGTGGGGGGCTGTCCTGTACATTGTAGGATATTTAGCAGCATCCCTTGCCTCCAGCACTTGAAGCCAGTAACATCCTCCAAGTATGACAACTAAAATATCTTCGGACATTGCCAAATTTCTTCTTGGAAGATACCGCTCCTTGTTTTACTGTATTATGTGTATGCATATTCGTGATGGGGATGTCTGAACTTAAAGAATGCCTGAAGACTGTTTATATGACACAGAAGAGTAGCAAATAAACTAAAGACTATAGTTAATCATTTGGATGTTTCCAAATATCCAGATGTGTGTCAAATAAGCAGAACATCTGTGAATCAGATCAAATTCTTACAGCTTTCATTTGGAACTTTTTTCCATTCTGTAAATACAAGCTTCATGTCTCATTGGTCTAATGACTATGTCTATATGATGAATAATACTGGTTCAGGAATCTGCTGATCTGATGTTTTGGATTGTCTGACCATCTGAGTTGGATCATAGCCCAGCTGCTATGACTTAGTGTGCAATATAAGATGATACACAAGGAAAAAAATGACTGTATTGATTTATTAGTCATGTTTTGATTCTACAGGTCAACATCACTGCTTTCCTTCATTCTGTATCTTTCATTATTTGCCACAGATGGGACTTTAAAATATATGATAGACTGCATTAATTTAACAAGAGAAGTCTAAAAGTTGCTGCAAATCTGACATTATACTACTTTCTTCTTCTTTTTTTGTGTAGCAAATTCACCTTGCTCCTTGTCACTGGGTGAATTAATTTGCCAAAGCAGAAACTTCCCTCACTAGACATTTTCATTTTGCATATCTTCACTAAAGCTTATACTTAAGCTAGGGAAATGAAAATTGCATATGGCTCCCCATAAGAGCTGCACTTTCATAATGACTTACTGGAGGGACTTCCCAAACCCTTTGTGTGTGTACCTACAGTGAGACAACCTTCCAAATCTAGGAAATGTATAAATAAGTACATAACACCAACCTTAGCCACAATAGAAGGATTAATCTCTGCTTACCTTTCTTATTTCTGTAACAATGATGGTTATGGTAGTTGATACTATTTTAGGCAAAGGGAATGGAAATAAACTCACATTTATTTTTTTAACTCTTACCTCATATGAAAGAACATTCACTTTGCCAGGGGAAAGTTTGATTCAAAAGTAAGCTTATTTTCCTCACAGGATTGTCAATTGTCTTGATATTAGTTTGATCTATGACATTGAATTACATCAGCAATAGATTCCAATTTAGGAAAAAAAAGTGCTTTCCAACATATTCAATGATTAAGGATATTTACTTTTTTTTTTTTTGAGCAGAAGAAAGTATTTATTACTAGTAGCAAGTATGGAGAACATCGGAGATCGTTCCTATAGCAGTGTTTCCAGCACACTTACTTTTTTGATTATTAATGACCCTACCACAACCAAGTAAACCTGGATTTTGAGGGGTGGAAATCCTATATTAATATAGAAAAATTAATAAATAATATAGTTTTATATAAAAAACTTTCTTAATGTGAATATTAAGTTCCAACAGTATACCTTTCATTCTAAATTCTTATTTATTCTATTATAGAAGATAAAATCACACTTTGAAACCTTAATCCATACATTTTATTTCTTTTGAAGTTAAATTATTTGACATATTTTTTAGAATAAACTCAATTATACAGTTATTTTTACTTTAGGATTTTTTATATTTTCCTATGAATTCCTTCACTGAACTTGGCAGAAATCCAAATTATTTATAATATGTATTGTGGGCTCTTTATCTGTTTTTGGGGCATCCTATTTTATTCTTTTCCATGGGGACTGAATTTTCTTCACTTCAGAAGACCATTACACATTTTATATTTGGCTTCATACTTCACAATGGCTCACTGTATATAACATATAAAATGCATGGCCAGAAATTTAATGAGTAAAGGATAGAAATGTCAAGCTTAATTCTAAATGTTGATGTCTGGCAGACTTTTAACAATCTTAGCAATATTTTTATGGTTCACTTGGTTCTAGAGAAACAAATACATTTATGATTTAATCTCTTTTGCATTTTAGGTGCTTCTACAATAAACTTGTCAGACAAGTAATTGCTGCCTATTGACAATGGGCACAATGCATATTTGAGCTGCAGTTAAAGAATATACATACATAAAATAAAACCACCAGCTAAACATTGTATCACTGAGTCCAATATAAATATGCTTTCAGAGAAAATTCTTTTTGGCATGGATATTTCTAGTGAATATGGTCAACCACAGCAACAAATAAACGTACTGATTTTTCAGATGATTAATTAATCTGGTAATACTAGTAAGAAGAAAATGAATAAATCTCCCCCTCAAATTGTTCTTGGGCTTCCCTGGTTCCTCAGCTGGTAAAGAATCTGCCTGCAATGTGAGAGACCTGGGTTCAATCCCTGAGTTGGGACATTCCCCTGGAGAAGGGAACGGCTACCTACTCCAGGTATTCTGGCCTGGAGAATTTCATGGACTGTCTAGTTCATGGAGTTACAAAGAGTTGGACACAACTGAGCAACTTTCACTTTCACTTTCAAGTTATTCTATGGATCTCAAAAAGGTGTAGTTAACATATCTTCAATCGATATTTTCAGTTAAATCCATTGTTATAGTCTTTAAAAGCAAAAGAAGCCAATTTACTGATCAATATTAAATTTGACCTTTTACCAATGACATATTTTCTAGCGAGGGAAAAATTCATTCAAAGCCCTAATAAACTTTTTGCTATTATTTTAAGTAGAATCTCCCACTGGCTTAACATTAAAATTTAATTATGAATCATAAATTATGGATATTGCAAAAGTTTTGTCAATTATACATAATTACACCTTAAAAAGAGTTTGTTTTCAGTCATCCTTTAGAGAGAATAAGCAGGGTGTCATTTTATAAATATTTGATTTATATCTATCTATCCAAAAGAATGCACTTTGCAGAGACTAACCATCAGTTACTGTGAGCAGTATGTTTTTCTACTCTATGCCAGATACTATAGTATGCACTGGAAAACTTTTTCCTTTATCCGTTCTTTAATGTTTTATATTTATTTATTAAATATTCATTTATCATTTAATAAATATGTATTATTAAATATATATATAATATTGAATATTTTATTGTTAAGTCCCACAGACCATGAGCATAAATGTGCTCTTTACTGTTCACCACTTCATTATAAATTTAAATGATTTATTTGCATTTAAATGTTACTCAAGGGAATTATAGTCAAGTGTATATGAAGTGAACACATAACATTATATTATTTCATTATGTGATATTAATTTTTTAATTGTTGCTCTTTTTGAAACAGTGCCTAAAGTGTGAAAGCAAATGATCAGCTTATGTTCCTAGTCTTGCACAAAGGTTCTCTAAAGCAAACAAGATTTGTATTTGTTTTGTCTTTACTTCTGATGTCATTCATGGTGCTTGTTTTTTACTTATCTGAAGAACTCTCATGAATGTATTTCTTATAGCAGTACCTCAAGCTAACTCCTCTAATTCCTCTGATTTAACTCAAAGGAATCCTCTGACTATCCTTTGAAGAACTATTCATTTGAGCTAAGGGCAAGTTCTTAGACTGGATTCGGAAACATTTTAATGAAAATCCAGGATCAAACAGAGATTGAAAACAGGAAGTAATATCAGGACTGAAAAAAGTCAGACCAAAATAATTCTCTAATCAATTTTGGGTTCTCTGATGATCAGAATCAAAATGTTGCTTCCACTTGAGGTTATTACAAGTAGTACTGACATGAAAGGGCTTCCTAGGTGGTGCTAGTGGTAAAGAACCTGCCTGCCAATGCAGGAGACATAAGAGACACGGGTTCAGTCCCTATGTTGGGAAGATCCCCTGGAATAGGGCATGGCAACCCAATCCAGTATTCTTACCTGAAGAATCCCATGGACAGAAGAGCCTGGTGGGCTATGGTCCATAGGGCCAAAACAGTCAGACACTACCAAAGTGACTTAGTATTAATATGAACATTCCCATGTACAAGTATTTTTGATGGTATATACTGGAAGAGTGAAATTACTACATCATACAGTATGTGTACATTCAGTTTTAGTAAACACTTTTACAAGTGTTGTGCCAATGTACATTCCTGCCTGCACAGAGGTATGAAAGTGCCAGTTGTTCTAACCCTTGGGAACAACTAATTGCTTTTGTCTTTACATTTTTTTCTCGATTGGAGTATAATTGCCTTAGAAAGTTGTGCTGGTTTCTGCAGTACAAAAACATGAATCAGCCATAAGTATACATATATCCCCTCCCTCTTGAACTCCCTCCCATATCCTCCCCAGCCCCCCTTCTAAGTAGTCACAGAGGGCCATGCTGAGATCCCTGACTTATATATTAACATCCTACCGGCTATGCATTTTATACATGATAGTGTATATATGTCAGTGCTACTGTCTCAATTTGTCCCACCCTCTCCTTCCCCTAATGTGTCCACAAGTCTGTTCTCTATATCTGCATCTCCATTCCTTCCCTTCAAATAGGTTCATCAATACCATTTTTCTAGATATCATATATATGCATTAATATACAATATTTGTTTTTATCTTTCTGTTATATAGACTTATTTCACTCTGTATAACAGACTCTAGGTTCATTCACCACATTAGAACTGATTCAAATTCATTCCTTTTTATGGCTGAATAACATCCCATTGTATATATGTATGTACCATGACTTCTTTATCCATTCATCTGTTGATGGACATCAAGGTTGCTGCCACATCCTACCTATTGTAAACAGTGCTACAGTGAACATTGTGGTATCTGTGTTGTCTTTTCATTTTAATCATTCTCATGGGTTGACAGTGGTATTATATTGTGATTTTTATTTACATAACCAGAAGGGCTAATTAGATAGGGAGAATATAGTTAGACTTTTAGAGAATAGAGTTCAGACTTTTTCCCCACTTGGATGTTTTGTTTGTGAGTATATATTCAAATATTTTGCTCATTTTTCTCTTGGACTATCTGTTTTTCTATGTATTTTTAGGAGTTTTAAAAATACTAGATATGAGTTATTTATGTTATCTACTTTTCAATGAAATTTTCATTTTAGAATAATTTTAAATTAATAGAAAAATTGGGAGAATAATACAGAGAGTTGACCCCATCCACGATATCCTCTTATTAAAGTCTTAGAATGGTACACTTGTGAACATATATTGATTCATTATTATTGACTAGACTCTGTGCTTTATTCATATTTCATTGATTTTCCTCTGGAGGTACTTTTTATATTCCAGTATCCCATCCAGAATATCACATTACATTTGCTTATCACATCTCCTTAGACTCCTTTTGGCTCTCACAGTTATTCAGACTTTTCTTGTTTTTGATAAACTTGACAGTTCTGAAGAGTACTGGTCAGATATTTGCAGAATATCCCTCAAGTGAGATTTTTGACTGTCTTTTTAATTTTAAATATATGATGCCCATATATTTCTCCAGTAATATTTCTTGCCATAGCATCTTTGTGATATTATATTAATATGCCATATAATAGCATATTCATGATATTATTATAGCTATACCAATTTTCTTTTGAAATCTACTTGCATAGTACGTCTTCCACCATCTTTTTTTTCCCCCAAGTTTATGCATGGGAGTTCATTCTCATATATAAGAATATGCATATCTTTATATTTAATTATTTTCAATTTATAAAATGTTTCATGAGTAACACATATCTTAAAATATGCTTTTTGAAATATTGAATTGGGTACATTAATAGAAAAATCAAATGTTGCATGAGATAGATACTAAAAAGTATTTGTTATTGATATGAAATTTAAATGCAACTCAACATCCTGTATTTTATCTGCAAATTCTAACCTTACTGGATTCTAATAGATTAGATTGGTGATGATTTTCACCATTTTTTTTAACTGTAAACATTTGTGTCCTTTTATTTAGCATAAGTGCACCTTGATTTCCACTTAAAGAACTTATGATTTTAATCCACTTTGACAATTTCAGTCTTTTAATTAAGACATCAGTTGCATTTAAAATGTTTATTGATATATTTAGCTTTTATCAACTATCTTATTATTATTTTTATATTTAACCCAAATGTTTAATCTTCCTTTTTCTTTTTATTCTTTCTTTTATATTATTTATTATTTTATATTGTTTATATTTTCAAGGCATTCTTTTATTCCTTTACTTTGTTCAAATATGAAACATTTCATAAATTTTCACATTATCCTTGAGTTCAGACCTTGTTAATCTTTTTAACTTTAGTATGTGTACTGCTGAATATACTGAAAATAGCATTTTCTTAAACATGAAGTTTCACTTTTGTGCAACTTTGTGATTTTAAAAAGTGCACATTATTTTGAAGAGTAAATTACCTGCAGAAAAATCTAAAACAGTTCACTTTCATGTACAATATTTGTTCCCATAAGTAGCTAAATCATAATATATTATACTATAGAGATTCAAAGAAAAATAATGTTTTATGTTCACTATATTTTTAAACAACCTGGTGTCTGTCCATATGATTTAAATATATAATAACTTAAAGAATACACATTATTTTTAAAAATTAAGAACTATGAAAGTTCTGGGATTTTTTTTAAATCATACTTGCTAGTTAACCAGTTAGCTTGCTGCACATCATGGATACTGGCAGAAAACAAAAAGACTACTGGATCAGAATTAAAGGACTTCATTTTTAACAGCACACAGTAGCCAGTATGATCTTGATTCTCACATCAGTTCCTCTTGCCCTCATGTTCCATGGGAGCAATATGGAGTGGTCTTAGGTGAATTCTTCACATGTGGTGGGTTTATGTCACAGCTAAAGAACACTGAGTTCAGGGAACCAGAATCTTTTACAGTGGGTTGTAAACAAACCTGACTGAACTTTGCCCTAGAAGGAGATAATGTCTTTATTACACAGGAGAGTAAACAAACCTACTCTTTGCTCTAGGAGGAGTCGGTATCTCTATCTTCCAAGCCATTTACTATATAAATGTATTTGAAAAGATGGTCCAGAACAAAAACTGATAGTGCTCAGAAGACTTGTAGAATCATGAAAGACCTATGGAGAATTGTCTCCCACATAAATGTGTACAGAAACAGATGAATCTAAAAGTGGAATATTCAGTGTTAAAAATCACTATTCTAATTCTATTCCATTATGTTGTTTCACAATATTGATCTTGAGTTGTAAATGACATAAAAAGTGAAAGACAGATTGTCTAACGAAAGATTGATCTTGTTGAAGGACTCATGAATACTAAGAGATTGATTCTTGTTTTGGGCTGAAATTGAGTTGGTCATCTGTTTCTATTTCAGAAAACTCTCTGGACAGAATTTCTGTTCTTCCCTAGGTAGACTACAGTTTTAAATTATTTGCAAAAATGGCTGAAATCACTCCCCTCCTTACATACATCCATTTTTTCATTCCTTCCATTAAAAGAAGGATTTTATTGTTGAAATTTCAAAAAATCAATTATGAAATTTAGGATTACTAGCTTACCCTGGTGTCAAATGAAATATTTGTCATTTCTTCTTTCCTTCCCTTCCTCTCTTCTCCCTTCCTTTCTTCCCTTGAAACAACTCATGTTTAATTAATGGCAGGAAAGATCCAGTAGAGAGAAATAAGTTGATGATGGAAGAAACATAACTTATTTTTTTCGCACTGTAGTAATGAGAGAGTCAATTCCTAGGGCAGGTTGATAAGAAGTCTAGGGGTCCCCAAGGAGAGAGGGATCTGGAATTCTCAAGGAGGAAGAAAGGACAAACTTTTTTGTCCCTCTACATTCCTTAGGATTATATAACAATAATATATCCTGCTTGAGGACAGTCTTTGGAAAAAACCTTCTGGCTAATCCTGTTATCTTAAGGTGTAAATAATGGGAGTAGGTCTAGTGAGTTCTTTACAACCTCCAGACATTCTTTTGATTCACTGTAATAACTAATTAGAGAGTATATAACTCCATTGCTAACACTAGCAAGGGGGTACTCTTTCTACCCCCTTCTGATGTCTATGTCAGAAGCTTTCTCTATCTCCTTTATACATCAATAAAACTTTATTACACAAAAGCTCTGAGCGATCAAGCCTTGTCTCTGGCCCCGGATTGAATTCTTCTCCTCCAGAAGCCAAGAATCCCAGCGTCTTTTTGTATGTCAACAACAACCTTTCAGTAAGAATGCAGAAAAAACCTCCTATTTTCTGCTACAAATTTCTCTTCCTTCATTTAGGATTGAGGAGCCAAGGGGTGTAATTGGAATGAACTGATTATTATAATATCCTAATAGGAGAAGTGCATTTCTGGCTTGGTCAAAATGGCCAGCAGCAAACTTCCTGCTTCAACTGTCCTCATGTATAAAGAGAAAAAAAAAAAAAAAAGTTTAAAAAACACTGGGAAATAAACTAACATTTTGGGGTCCTCTGTTTCTCTTGCCCTCACACACTGGCTTTTCAAGCTACGTGGTATTTGCAGCGTATGTGCTCTGGCTATGTGCTGCCATAAGAACTTGTGTACTCGAAGGGGCTATAATGACATGGCAAATTATTATATGAATATGCATCTGCATGACTTCATTCCCACCCTCTATTTTGCTAATTTTCAGGATTGCTAATGTGTAATTATCATCAGCAAATGCATTGAGGCAGAAGGGACACTCTGGAGCTGCAACAATACCAAATAATAATATCACCTAACTAAGCTGCCCTAACAGTGCCAGGAGACATGAGATGAAGCCAGAAGCCTGGGCAGTAAGACTGCCAGTGTGCTAATTAGGAAACCAGGGCTTTGCTTCTGACTCATCTGCGGACTTGCTGACTCACTCTGCTGTCATCAAGTCATTTTGTCTCCCTTGGTGTTACATTGTTACAAAGGAAATAGTGATTCCTACCTCCCTGGATATACTGATGATTTATGCATATTCAAAAGCTTGAAAAAAAGTGGGAGGGAAATACCTTAATATTCAAAGTATCACAAACACAGCGTTGCTCTTGAAATAATGGCAGGTTGTTTTCATCTTGTGGATAAAATCCTATTTTTCTCCCAAATAGCATTAAGCCATCAAAATATAAAACTCTCATGTACTAATTTCAAAGGTTTCTTTGTGAGTGGGTGGGTATTGAAGTTTAATGAGAGGGATATTGGTTGAGAAAGCTTTCCACCTTCTGGGTTTGTTAAAGACATGTCAGTCAGTTACTTGGAAACTTATTTGAAATATAGGAAAGAACTTTGGGGTATCACATTTCTAATGAGGAGAGTTCATCATTAATCAGCTCCAAATAGCACTACAAACCACAAGCTTCATTTTAATCAAATTGATTTCTCCTCAGTTTTACAGAACATAGCCCTTGTCAGCTCAAAGGAAACCTAGTGCCTTTCATAGGTCCAGATCATTACATTCACTTCTGAGTCCTGCTTCAGCTTTATGGAGTATGTCACCAATTCACGTGCACTTTCTCTGTTCCTTTCTGAACAAAAAGGAAATATGCTATTCATTCAGGCTATTTTAGTTTATTCCTTCACTTATTAACTAAATAAGATTTTTGAACAGCTACTATAGTTTCAAACACAGGGCTGAGGATACATTAGTAAGACAAACATGGCCTTCTCCTCAGAGTTTACCAAGCTAACAAAGAGAAGCTATGAACATGATTTATGAGTCTATTTTACATGTGGAAGAAATAAATATTTCTGACTCAGAAAGCAGATGGTGATGGTATCATTATTCCTAATTTCTCGCTGGCTCTTTCCTTATAAGAAGAGTGTGTATCCTTGTTCCCTTCCATGTGATTTGCAATACCTTTCTGTGGAAGAACTATACTTTGCCCTGTTGACATCAAGTTTGGCCGTATGATTTGTTTTGGCTAAACACATATGATCACAGCAGACAGTATGCCAGTCCTAAGGAAAAGTTCCAAGAGCCATCAGGTGGTTTTATAAGCTTTCTTGCCTTCACCCTACCTTGAGAGTAGTAGGTCCAGCTCAGGAGCTGCTCTTCAGTCTGTATTCTGGAAGCAGTCACAGGGAGCTGTGACTGCCAACCTGCAACTAACATATAACACAAATGAGAAATAAACTTTTGTCTTTATAAACCACTGAGATTCTTGGGTCATATTTTTTAATTTATGTTTTAATTGAAGAAAAATTGCTTTACAATGTTGGATCATTTTTTATCACAGCCAAGCTAAATAATATAGAGCTTTTATTCTTAAAGTTGACCATTTCTGAATTGTTTGGGTATTTAGATTTACATAGGAGGACAGTCTTCTCTTTATTTCTATCTCTAGTTGGATCAGAGATCAGATTACTTTCACTTAGTGAAATGAGCACTGCCTCAACCCACCTTTGGTTTCTTCCCAAGAACTCAAAATATGGGAAAGTCTTTATTCCCATGAGACAATAGAAGACATCATTCATTTTCTTTCTAATAAAAAGATTTGTACTTTCCTGAAGTGAAATGATCTTTATATTGAAGAAGAAAATGTGTTGAACCATGAGTGGTAGTTTGATAATACAACGTCTTTATACAAGCAAATTACTGTGAAATGAAATACATGCTGGTTTGCAAAAAAATGAGACATTTCAAGGTGGGGGGCTGTGTAATCTGCAATAAGAAGGCAAGTATCAAGGCAGTAAAATTAGGAATAGACCTTATGTGTTTTATGATGAAATCTTTTTCCACAGTATTACTTATGAAGCAAAATATTTTAGACCTAGAATTGAAAGCTACATTATAACTTTTTCTAGATTGATCTTTATTATAGAATTTTAGGGACTATTATTCCATGTTAGAACTGGAAGAAATTTAAGGCTAGTTAATTTGATCCTTTCATTTTATAATGAAAAAAATTTGGTGGGAGGAAATAAAGTTGCTTAACTTAAAGTTGCACAGTGGTCCATGGCAAAGTGGAGATTCCAGAACCGGGCTTGTTGATTCCAAGTCCACTATAGAGTCTCATACTTGGTAGTGTATAAGAATAAGAGTATTATATATCAGGATTATATATAATACTATATTAAGTATTTGCATACATTACAACATTAGATGGGAATTTGATCCCACTGATTTCTCAAAATATCCCATTTTACCAATGAGTGAACAGATTGATGAGGTTACCTAAAAACCCCAAGAACTCAGTGAATGACTGAGTCAGCATTTGAATCTTGACATTCTGGCTCTAGAATCAGTTGTCTAAGTCACTGGATTCTTTTGCTTACACTACAGAGAAAAGAAAAAAAAAAACTGTAATTTTGCGATGAGGGAACTACTGGAAACAGAATCAGCAATCACAAAAAGTTATTTTAAAAATTCAACACTTTTACATAAGGATCTGTGAAGTTCACGTGTAAAGTATTATGCAAAATTTAGTAAGCCCCTTAGAGCCCCAGGACCCAGTTTAAAAGGCTCTGGCCTGGTTTACTCTCACTGGGCATTGAGCAGACACTGGCAAATTACATGTAACTGGGAAGGGCAAATTCCCCCCAGAGCCCACCAGCCCTCTATCCCAGGAGGACCTGCACTATAAGCATATTCGTGCATGCCACGATCCTCTAAATGCTTTCACTAAGCAAAATAAACCTTTTAGTAGACATTTGTAGGAGAGCAAAATTACTAGGTCACAGTAACTCTGTGGAAACTTTTTACTATTTCTGTACACTCTCTGCCCGTTAGGCTGCGTTACAAGTTGGAGCCCACCTGAAGTGGTGATACCGAAGGCTTAGTCTCAATTCACACTTTAACAAAGGTTTCTACTTCCTGGGGCTCTTTTACGAAAAGGACTATGTCTAAACACTCCTACCATGCCGTGACACGAAACTTGAATGCATATTTATTCATGAAATGACTCTCTAACTCAGGCAGTTGTAAATGTTTTATTTGACTTGGCCTAAGTATCATTAACACGACTGTGCAGAGTAAGTGAAGAAGAAAATGTAGGTTGGTGGTAAAACCCTTCAAGTATGCCTTTCCGCCATTATCCAGGTAAGGCTATATGAGAAACTGTCAGCGTGAAAGGCACCATTTTATCACCCATGTGTTTTTCCCACTTGCTTGCTTTATTCTCTCGAGAGCTATATTCAAGTTCCATGACAACTGCTGATCCTGTTTCACAACTACCCTTGTGCCTGAGCAATATACACATAGGTGGATATGGCCTGCTAAACTGTAGGAAGTTGCTGAGCTGTTAAGACTATGAACTTTAGGGTCTGAAGTACCTGAGCTTAATTTCTTGCCCTGTCCCTGATTAATTTTCTGAGCAAATGATTTAACCTGTCTGAACCTTTTTTTTCCTCTTCTGTACAATGGAGGAAGAAATAATCTGCACATCACAAGAAACTGTTTGTTAATTCAACAAATATTTGAAAGTCTACTTTTTATCACACAGACCAAAAAAAAAAAAAAGGCATACATAAGGGAATGATACAGGGTTAAAAGATGACAATTATATGTAAAAATAAATTATAGAACAGGGAAAAGGGATGAGTAATGCTGGGGTAGAAGTTGAGAAGACAGAATTTTTTTAAGCAGTATGGTCAGGTTAGGCCTCAGATGAATAAAGATTTGGATAATGACCTCTGCTTGGAATGAAAAAGGAAGATATTGTTGGGTACTGAGAAAAGAAGTGATATGATCAACATTTCATTTAAAGTGATAAGTCTGGCTGCTATGTAGGAGATAGAATGTAAAGGTGCAAGAAGAGAAACAGAGAAATCAGTGACAAGGCTAGGTGTGAGATGATGATGGCCCAGAACATCAGAACAGTGTGGTAGTAGTGGATACAATGAGATATTGTCAGATTCTAGATAATTTTATAAAAGATGAGACATATCATGTGAGAGGAAGAGACAGGTTAAAGAAAGGCTCTTATTGTTTCATCTTGAGCCACTAGAAGGATAGAATTGTTGTGTAACAATATAAAGAAAGCTGTGGATGGAGCAGGTGTATGTGCAGGGAGAAACATCAACAGTTCACTTTTGGGAGAATTGAGTCTGAGATATCTTTTAGATATTTAAGTGGAGAAGTTGAGTATCCAGGTGACTATATGAGTCTGGACTTCAGGAAAGAAGACTGAGTTGAAGTTATAAATTTGGGATTTTGTGAGGATTAAATGAAGCAATGTATATACAGCACTGAAACTAGCATGTAACACATAATAGGAACTAGTTTTATATACTATATTAAAAGTGTCTAATCACAATATCAACAAATATAATTACCATTACCTGTCTAGCACAGTGCCTGGGTCTTAGTATGCTTCATATATGTGTATGACATAGTCAAAGACGAACACTTCAGACTACCATATATGTGTGTGATTTTTGAGAGTGCAACACAGAGAGTGACCATAATGTGATTCCTTTTCATTTTAAATGAACATTTTCTAAGTTGACTACTTTTTAATTTCACAAATATTTGTTGAGAAATTTATCTGGGCTACTTAGGCCCCAAACACAAACCTCTGCTTCTGGTTTATTGCCTTCTCTCTCCTATTTAGAAGATTCAAAGAAGATTTCATTACAAAAAGACAATACATTCCCTCAGAAGTTCAAAAACTAAAGCTATATAAAAGAGTGTGTACATTGAAAAGCCTTTCTTCCATCCCTGTTCCTATCTATTCCCCCTACTGTATTGTCAGTAGTTGGAAAATTTTCTGTAAAGGCCCAAGTAATAAATATTTTAGGCTTGCAAGCCTTGTGGACATTGTTGCAATTATTCAATTCTGCCCTTGCAGTGCAAAAGCCATAGACAATATAGAATAAATGGCATGGCTGTGTTCCAACAAAACTTTATTTAGAAAAATAGGCACCAGGTCTGCTGGCTATAATTTTCTATCCTTGCTATAGGCAATCATTTTTATTAGTTTATTCTTTTTTATGAAAATGCAAGCAAATGTGAATATATATTCTCATGCCCCTTTCTTATATTAAGTTAATCTAAGACATACTACTGTTCATATCTTGAAACAGCATTTTATTACATATTTTAAATATTTTTTGTATCAATATATAGAGAACACCCTCCTTTTTTCTGTCTGCATTTTAAATACATCATTTCATACGTGTGAAAGGATATGTAAAGGATAGATTTCTAGATTTGGGATTGCTGGATCAAGAGGTAAATGCATTTGCAATTTGGGAAGATATTTTTGGATTCACTGTTAATCATTTTCACTTTCAGCACAATATATGAAAGTGCCTGTTTTAAAATTAGGAGATGCTTCATGAATTGGTATGTGATTCTTGTTCAGAGGCCATATTGATCTTCTCTGAATCATTCCAATTATAGTGTATATGCTGCTGAAGTGAACACCACAAAGTCACTTTTAATTTAGTAATAGTTGAATGCTTTTGGGTGGTGTGCAGCCAAAGACAGGGCAAACTATAAAACTCCTCTTTCTATTTAGCCTGGAGATGAGAGGAGAAAAGGTTTTTTCTGGACAGCAGTAGGCTTTTTTTTTTTTTTTTTTTTTTTGCAGAGTGCTGATTGGAAGGGAGCCTTAAGTTCCAGCTATATACTAATTTGTGCACTAGGTAATGAAGACATAAATGGCCAGAGTGGTAGAAAGAGTTAATGAACACCCCATCCTTTGAGCAATAGTGCATAAAGATAGAGCTTTCTGCTGATTGTAACCAATACAGATTATAGCAGGATTCAGCCAAAAAAGAAGGAATGATGTGGAGCTGGTTAATAGAAGAGGTGATCTGGTTAAAAGCAAGTAAAACATAATTTAAAAATAATAAAAGAACCAATATTTATTAAGCAGAGTTTATAGGCCAACACTTTGTCAAGCTGCATATTAATTATCACAATAATCCTATGAAATATGTATGTTTTTAATATTTTTTACAGATTTTTTTTTTTTTTACTTTTTACAGATTTTTAAATCAAGGTAACTTGCTCAATATCTTATGCTTTATAAATGTTGAATTGAGATTTGGTCTCTGCAGCATAGGATCTTTTCTACTGGACCTTATTGACTTGCTGTCTGCCTGGAGGAATAATTTCAGAATTAGTTGAGAAAATAATAGTAGAAATTTGACAGGATCTAAACTTTGGCAATTATATATTTTTTTCTTTGTTTTTATGAAGAATTCAATCCAGTATTAAGAAAGGGTTTTTTTAAATGATGATTGCAGTTAACTTTCTGGTGCCCAAAGTAGTCAGAATAGGCCTTTGGCACACTTGCGTTCGTGTCAATTGCAGGTGCCACTGGCTATGCTTGCCCTTTAAACTCTGGAACAAATACTTGAGAGTCATGTCAAAGAAAAAAAAATTTCCAGACTTTAGAAAGTTTCCTGACCTGACTTAGAGACTGACATCTTGAAATCTTACATAGAAAACTTCAAGTTTTGTCCTTTGTTTGCTATGCTGGTTTACCCTCATTTGGCTGATGAGCTGTTTTAGAAAGCTGCCAGGCATCTGCTTCACCTTAGCTGAGGATGCCCCAAGCCTGAATCTCTGGCCACTGACATTCAGCAGCTGTTTTAGCTGCTGGCCAGGAAAAGTTACTTGAGCTGTGGTAAACCCAAGTGAAGTGGCTTCAATTGTAGCTATATCCACTCTATATTTTCAAGGCCTAATTGAGGATTACATTTTTAAAAATCTTACAAGGTCAGTTTATAAACTGTGATAAATAATTCTCTGAGAATAATGTTTCTTCTTTGCACAAACAAAATAATATTTCCTAGATGTAATTGGGGAAAGGAGAGCTCTCTTTTGCCCTGTCATTCGGTCTCTACTTCAGTTGACTGTGTAATTCACTTTCACTGGGATTGAAAGGCAAGTAGAAGGGTTGGTCAGATGCAGAATAATTGGGCCCCTTCATGGAGCAAAGCATTTCCTCTGTTTTTTTTTCCCCACTGCAAATTGCAAAGGGCTGCCTATTTTGCAATTATGGTGTCTAGATTCTATCTCATGATTAGAGATTATGGTAAAGAATAAAAAATTGTTTTTTTTCTAAATTCCATATATATGTGTTAGTATACTCTATTGGTCTTTATCTTTCTGGCTTACTTCACTTGGTATAATGGGTTCCAGTTTCATCCATCTCATTAGAACTGATTCAAATGAATAATTTTTAATGGCTGAGTAATATTCCATGGTGTATATGTACCACAGTATATATGGAATTTAGAAAGATGGTAACGATAATCCTATATGCAAAACAGAAAAAGAGACACAGATGTACAGAAGAAACTTTTGGACTCTGTGGGAGAAGGCGAGGGTGGGATGTTTCAAGAGAACAGCATCGAAACATGTATATTATCTAGGGTGAAACAGATCACCAGCCCAGGTTGGATGCATGAGACAAGTGCTCGGGCCTGGTGCACTGGGAAGACCCAGAGGGGTTGGGTGGAGAGGGAGGTGGGAGGGGGGATCGGGATGGGGAATACATGTAAATCCATGGCTGATTCATGTCAATGTATGACAAAAACCACTACAATATTGTAAAGTAATTAGCCTCCAACTAATAAATATAAATGGAAAAAAAACTGCAAAAAAAATGTTTCTTTTTTTTTAAGAGGCTAGAAAGCTCTCAGTGGAGCATTTCTTATGTGTCCACCTGTATTAAATACATTTTACATGTATTATCTCATGTAAATATCCTAGACTTCTCTGGTGGCTCATCAGTAAAGAATCAGCCTGCAACGCAGGAGATGCAGGCTTGCTTGATTCCTATTTCAGGAAGATCCCCTGTAGAAGGAAATGGCAACCCATGCCAATATTTTTGCCTGGGAAATGACATAGACAGAGGAGCCTGGCAGGCTATAGTCCATGGTTTCACAAAAAGTTAGACATGATTGAGCAGCTAAACAACAATAATCCCATGAGGTAGGTCCCATTCTTATCCCTACTTTAAGGTGAGGACAATAACTTGAAAATTTGTTCATGGATATGAACTTGTCAGACTCCAAAATTTGTAGAAATAGTGGCTAGTTTTACTGAAATCTCTATAAATATTACAATTTGTACAATAAGTTTGATGAATACCTTCTTCATTCACATTGCCAACAGCAGCAACTTATGGCTTATTTGTAGTATCTGCAATGCAGGCAGCAGAGGAGCAAGACATTTGCCTCGGTGAGTGCAAAAAAAAAAAAAAAAGTATTTTGGAATTTTTACATTGAGGAATTGTTTTGTTTTGCTTTCAAATAGGAAGTTAAACATGTGGAATTGTCTTTTCAGTTGGTACAAAATAGATAAATATTGGCCATTTCTTATATTTCAATATACTTGAAGGAAATGCCCTGCAAATAGTCAGAGATCAATATAGAAGGAGAGACAAGGTGAAGAGTCTGAGAAGGTGATCAATGTCATAGTCCAGTAAAAGCTGTACTAGAGCAGAATTCACATGGATTGACTATTCAAGCACAGTTTAGTGGTGATATCTCTGTTGATTATAGGATACAGACTGAATTCACCACCCTTTCGGAAATACTTTTTAACTGCCATATGTGCTCTGCTCTCTAGACTCTGAGATCATAAGGAGTTTGATTTATTATAGCACATATTAAGCATGTCTTGAAACAAATTTGACTACTCCATGTAATTGAGTCCTTGACATGTGTCTACTCAGGGGAAGTTAAGCCTTGCCCAAACATAAATATGGATCTAAGTCCTTTTGCTAACCTCTCCAGCCTCTTATTTATTTCCATCAAGGTCAGTGTTCATTCAAATTCCAAAGAAGGGCAATGCCAAATAATGCTCAAACTACTGCACAATTGCACTCATTTCATATACTAGCAAGGCAATGCTTACATCCTTCAAGTTAGGCTTCAATAGTATGTGAACTGAAGATCCAGATGTACAAGCTGGACTTAAAAAAGGCAGAGGGACCAGAGATCAAATTACTAACATTTGTTGGATCGTAGAAAAAGCAAGATAATTAAAAAAAAAAACCAATTCTGCTTCACTGAATATGCTAAAGGCCTTGTGTGGATCATAACAAACTGTGGAAAATTCTTAAACAGATGGGAATACCAGACTACCTTACCTGCCTCCTGAGAAATCTGTATGCAGGTCAAGAAGCAACAGTTAGAATTAGGTATGGAACAATGGACTGGTTCCAAATTGGGAAAGGAGTACGTCAAGGCTGTATATTGTCACCCTGCTTATTTAACTTATATGCAGAGTACATCATGAAAAATTCTGGGCTGGATAAAGCACAAACTGGAATCAAGATTACTGGGAGAAATATCAATAACCTCAGATATGCAGAGGATACAACCCTTATGGGAGAAAGCAAAGAGGAACTAAAGAGCCTCTTGATGAAAGTGAAAGAAGAGAGTAAAAAAGTTGGCTTAAAACTCAACATTCAAAAAACTAAGATTATGGCATCCAGTCCCATCACTTCATGGCAAATAGTTAGGGACACAATGGAAACTGTGGCAGACTTTATTTTATTGGGCTCCAAAATCACTGCAGAAGGTGACTGCAGTCATGAAATTAAAAGACACTTACTTCTTGAAAGAAAAGCTTTGACAAACCTAGACAGCATATTAAAAAGCAGAGACATTACTTTGCCAGCAAAGATCTGTCTAGTCAAAGCTATGGTTTTTCCAGTAGTCCTGTATGGATGTGAGTTGGACCATAAAGAAGGCTGAGCACAGAAGAATTGATGCTTTTGAACTGTGGAGTTGGAGAAGACTCTTTAGAGTCCCTGGGACTGCAACTCAAACCAGCCAATCCTAAGGGAAATCAGTCCTGGATATTCATTGGAAGGACTGATGCTGAAGCTGAAACTCCAATACTTTGGCCACCTAATGTGAAGAGCCAACTCATTAGAAAAACCCTGATGCTGGGAAAGATTGAAGGCAGGAGAAGAAGGGGACGGTAGAGGATGAGATGTTTGGATGGTATCACCGACTCAATCGGCATGAGTTTGAACAAGCTCTAGGAGACGGTGAAGAGCAAGGAAGCCTGATGTGCTGCAGTCTATGGGGTCATAAGCAGTTGGACACAACTGAGGAACTGAACAGCAATAGCATTGCAAGAATGTGCCATAATCTATGCAGCTAATCCCAATGGATAGATATTAAGTTGTTTTAGGTTATATGATATTATAAACAGTGAAAGAATGAACATTTTGTGTGTGTGTGTGTATTTGTAAATTTGTCAGATTATTTCCCTAAAATAGCATCTTGAAAGGGGATATTTTTGGATTAAAAATATGCATTTTAAGGCTTCTGATTTATATTATCAAAATGCATTTGCATGTTTTACTATTTTTATATGTCCACCATGTTTGTATGAGTTGGACCCATTTTACCCATACAGTCATCAGCACTATGTATTAATTATTTTACATCTTTGTTAGTCTGCTTTAGGAAAACAACATTTTGTAATTTTTTGTATAATTTTGTCACTACTAAAATTATAACATTTTACTCATGTGTTTTTAGTCATTCATACTTCTTTTTTGAAGTGCTTATTAATGTCCTTTGTCCACTCTTTTGTTATGGAGTTTAGATATTGCCTGCTATTTTTTGAGGGTTTTTATATATTTAAGTCATTAATCATTTATCATCTATGTTGCAAGTATTTTCCCTATTTATCCTTTTAAAAAGTTGTTGTGATGTTATAAGTTATAGATATGTTTTTTTATTTAAGTTTTTAAAGTACTTATTCATTTATTTCTTTTTTTTTTATTTTTCCGTGCCAGGTCTTAGATGTGGCATGTAGGATCTTTGATCTTTGATGTGGAATGTGTGAATCTTTAGTTGCAGCATGTGAACTCTTAATTATGGTATGTGGGATCTAATTCCTTGACCAGTGATCAAAATCAGGTCCCCTGCATTAGAGCATCGAGCTTTAGCCACTGGACCAACAGAGAAGCCCCTATTGATAAGTGTTATAGTGAAATAATATTAATTTGTTCTTTCATTTCTGGTTTCTAGGTTTTGTGCAATGTTTAGAGTTCTATATTTACTCCAAGATTGCACATGTATTCATTCATATTTTCATCCAGAGCTTGCATTTAAACTCTTTATTCATCAATAATTTATTTTAGTGTAAAGGGTTAAGTATTGATCTAATTTTTTGTCTCTGATCAACTAGTTGTTCCAGCATGTTTTTCTGTAACAATTTATAATACCACATTGATCATATGAATGTATACAAATGTTAAAATATGGGCTTTGGAGTCTGAACTGGATTTAAACCTCAGCTCCACTATATATGTGTTGGGCTACTTTGAGTGAATCATGTAAGTGTTCCAACCTTCATTTCTAGGGTGACCAATCATTCCAATTTATGGGTGACTGAAAGGTATCCAGGGATTCTGTATTTTAAGTGCCAAAATTGGAAAAGTCATGAGGAAACAAAGATGGCTGGTCATGCTAGGTTTTTCTTTTGCAAAAATGAAATAATATCTTTATATAACTGAAATAATTGTGAGGGTTAAAAGAGATAAAAAGAAAAGACAATCCGCTGACTTGGAAAAAAAATATTTGCATAGTATATGACCTATAAGGAATTGATATCCAACATATATAAAACATTCATACAACTCAACATTAAAAAGAAAACACACACACACACACACACAATTTGATTGAAAAATGGCAGAAGACCTGAATGGACAGACATTTCTCCAAAGAAGACATAAAGATAGCCAACAGACACATGAAAAAAAAATGCTGAAAATAGCTAGTCCTAGGAGAAATGCAAATAAAACTGCAAAGAGACATCACCTCACATCTGTCAAAATGGCTTCACTTAACGGTGTACAAATAACAAATGTTGGTGAAGATGTGAAGAAAAGGGGAAAATAGTGCATTTTTGTTGGGATTTTAAATTGCTGAAGCCACTATGAAAAACAACATGGAGGTCCCTCAAAAAACTAAAAATAGAATAACCATATAATCTAGCAATTCTGCTACTGGGTAGGTATCCAAAATAAAATAATACATGGATTTGACAAGATATATGTAACCCAGTGTTCCAGTATCATTACTTACAATAGCCAAGGTATGTTAGCAACATAAGTGCCCATCAAAAACAGTTGAATATGTAAAGATGTGTAAGTATATATATGATAGTGGGATATGACTCAGCCATAAAATCAATTATATTCTTCCATTTACAGCAATATGGATGGATTAAGAGAGTATTAAGCTTAGTGAAATAAATCAGACAGAGAAAGGCAAATACTGTACGTAATCACTTCTATGTGGAATATATATATATATCAGAAGCAGATATTGATAATAATATTAGTGGTTACCAGTGCAGAGAGGGAAAGCGGTGAGGGGAGAGATGGGAGGGATTAAGAAACAGAAGCTACTATGTATAAAATAAATAAGCAACAAGAATGTATTATGCAGTACAGGGAAATAAGCTATTTTTAATCATTTAAAATGGAATATAGTCTATAAAATATTGAATCACAATATTGCATACCTGAAACTAATACTGTAAATCAACTATAATTCATTATAAAAAATGAAGAAAATAAAAACCAGTCCTATTGCTTTGCCCCCTAAATTGTGCTTCTAGAAAATTATTGCGAATAGTCAGAACTGTGCACAAAGATGTAGGTGAATCTTTCTCTAAGTTTTGTTTATGCTAAGAGAAAACTGGAAAGAACCTGCATACCTAACACAGGGAATGGCTAAATAGCTTAATAATGCTCAAAATTCTCCAAGCTAGGCTTCAACAATATATGAACTGAAATCTTTCAAATGTTCAAGTTGGATTTAGAAAAGGCAGAGGAACCAGAGATCAAGTTGCCAACATCTGCCAAGATAATTCCAGGAAAAAACATCTACTTCTGCTTCATTGACTACACTAAAAGGCTTTGACTGTGTGGTCACAACAAACTCTGGGAAATTCTTAAAGAGATGGAAATACCAGACCACCTCACCTCCCTCCTGAGAAACCTGTATGCAGGTCAAGAAGCAACAGTTAAAACTGGGTATGGAACAATGGCCTAGTTCCAAATTGGGAAAGGAGTATGTCAAGGCTGTATATTGTCACCCTGCTTATTTAACTTATATGCAGAGTACATCATGTGAAATGCCAGGATGGACATAGCAAAAAGTGGAATCAAGATTGCCGGGAGAAATATCAACTTCAGATATGCAGATGACACAACCTTTATGGCAAAAAGTGTATAGAAGCTAAAGAGCCTCTTGATGGAAGTGAAAGAAAAGAGTGAAAAAGCTGGCTTAAAACCCAGCATTCAAAAACTAAAATCATGGCATCCGGTCCCATCACTTCATGGCAAATAGATGGGGAAACAATGGAAACAGTGAGAGATTTTATTTTCTTAGGATTCAAAATCACAACAGATGGTGAGTGTAGCCATGAAATTAAAAGATGTGTGCTCCTTGGAAGAAAAGCTATGACCAACCTAGATAGCATATTAAAAAGCAGAGACATTACTTTGCCAACAAACATCTGTCTAGCCAAAGCTCTACTTTTTCCAGTAGTCATGTATGGATGTGAGAGTTGGACCATAAAGAAGGCTGAGCACTGAAGAATTGATGCTTTTGAAATGTGGTAAAGGGGAAGACTCTTGAGAGACCCTTGGACTGCAAGGAAATCAAATCAATCAATCCTAAAGGAAATCAATCCTGAATATTCATTAGAAGAACTGATGCTGAAGCTGAAACTCCAATACTTTGGACACCCGATGGGAAGAGCCAACTCATTAGAAAAGAATCTGATGCTGGAAAATATTGAAGGTAAGAGAAGGGGATGACAGAGGACAAGAGGGTTGGGTGGCATCACCGACTCTGTGGACATGAATTTGAGCAAGCTCCAGGAGATGGAGAAGAACAGGGAAGCCTGGCATGCTGCAGTCCTTGGGATTGCAGTCAGACAGGGTTGAGCAACTTAACAACAACAACAAAAAGACAGCAAATAACTTATAATACATGCATATTGTTCTATGAAGCCATTTAAAGAAATGTTTTTATAAAAATTTAATAAAATATTTACAATGTACAAATAATTTTAAAAGAAAACTGCAAAAATTATGTACAGTGTGATGCAAATTTTATAGCACTTATATATAAGCATATATACATTGTATATGGTATACATGTATATGTTCATATACCCATTGAATGATAGAAAGTATATATACAGAATGTAGCATTAATTATCTCTGGATTGTGGTAATATAGTTGATATTTCATCATTGTGTCTTTTTTTAAAACATTAATTTTGAAATCAGAATACCATATTCAAGTTTAATTAATGTTTGTCTTTTTTTTTTGCCTTAGAGATAATCAAGAATTTTCAAAGTATGTGAAATCTTTCCAATTTTTTTTTCATATCACATCTTACTGCAATTGTTTCTTTTCTTGACTTGTCACTACTGTGTTTTTTTTTTTTTCATTTATTTTTATTAGTTGGAGGCTAATTACTTTACAATATTGTAGTGGTTTCTGTCATACATTGACCTGAATCAGCCATGGATTTACATGTATTCCCCATCCCGATCCCCCCTTCCACCTCCCTCTCCACCTGATCCCTCTGGGTCTTCCCAGTGCACCAGGCCCGAGCACTTGTCTCATGCATCCAACCTGGGCTGGTGATCTGTTTCACCCTAGATAATATACATGTTTCGATGCCGTTCTCTTGAAACATCCCACCCTCACCTTCTCCCACAGAGTCCAAAAGTCTGTTCTGTACATCTGTGTCTTTTTCTGTTTTGCATATAGGGTTATCATTACCATCTTTTTAAATTCCATATATATGTGTTAGTATACTGTAATGGTCTTTGTCTTTCTGGCTTACTTCACTCTGTATAATGGGCTCCAGTTTCATCCATCTCATTAGAACTGATTCAAATGAATTCTTTTTTATGGCTGAGTAATATTCCATGGTGTATATGTACCATAGCTTCCTTATCCATTTGTCTGCTGATGGGCATCTAGGTTTGCTTCCATGTCCTGGCTATTATAAACAGTGCTGTGATGAACATTGGGGTGCACGTGTGTCTTTTAATTTTATGTTGGAGTACAGCTGATTAGCAATGCTGTGGTAGTTTCTAGTGCACAGTGAAGGGACTCAGCCATACGCATGTACCCATTCACTCTCAAACTTGCTTTCCATCCAGGCTGGCACATACACTGAGAGTTTACTGTATTTTGAATTTGGTTTGGTGAAAAAAAAAAAAAAAAAAAACTCTGTGTGTGTGTGTGTGTGCATTTTTAGGAAGAGGGGAAAAATCATGAGGGTAATTATTCAAACCTTGTGATACACAGAAAATGGACAATGGAGTCAGATTCTTCTTCAATTTTTTTTTTCGTAATTACTAATAAATGATCAATTTATTTTCCTTATTACATTGTATCTGATATTTCTTTGTTGTAGAATGTGTATATTTATGTATGTGTACATTTTAATGAAAATAAAGTCATTTTATTTTTATACCTGGAATGCAACTTTTAGATTGTTATTCTTTCAGTGGAAATGCTATTTTTTTTCCAAATAAATTGACAGTTATAAGACAGATATCTTAATGATTGCATGAAAAATCCGTTATATTCTGCCTAGAAACATGCTTATAGTTTTGTTTTGTTTTTTTTTTAAGACAAATTCTAATTTTGGAAACTAATTTACTTCTTTTTTCTGTATTCTAGATTTCATATTATTTCTTTTGAGTTCATTATAAGAATGAATTGAGGAAACCTAGTGCCCTGAAAAAGAATGAGATTTTTATATCTGTTTAGGTAGGAAAATGGGTAATAAAAGATAAGACATAAAAAAGGAACATGACTAGAAAAAGCAACATCCCAAAGAAAGAGAACTTTTGTTCCAAGAAACATAGTCATGTAAATGGTATTTTCTGTTGATTCATATAATGGTTTTGGTTTCTTCAATGCAGGGTAATAATCCTGATTTTAATACTTCACCTTTCATTTGAGCCTTTATTGACTATATTTGCAATTCTTATAAACAATTTTGACAGTATTGCACCTATATAATCTGGACTTGTCAATTGGAACTAAACCAACCCAAAGCAAATTACATAATAACTGGACTATTAAAATGCTTCCTTCAAAACTTTTGTGATTGGAGTGGCCAGGATGGCAGAGTAGGAAGACCCTGAGTTTATGTCTTCCATAGGCACACCAAAGTTACAACAATTTACAGAGCATATATCAATGAAAATAGAAGAATAGCAGAAATAATCTACAGCTAAAGATACAAAGAAACAACCAAAAGTGGATGGGTAGAAGGGGCAGAGACACAATACAGCCAAGGCCCATACCACTGGGTAGACAACCCACAAATGGGAGGATAATTATAATTGCAGAGGTTCTCCCAAAGGAGCCAAGGATCCAAGCTACACATCAATATTCCAAGCCCAAGGGTCTTGCACCAGGAGGATGAGCCCTCATCATGTTTGGCTTTAAAGGTTAGTGGAACTTCATTTCAGGAGAGCCAGAGGGCTGTGGGAAATACAGACTCCACTCTTAAAGAGAGCACACAAAATCTCATGTGCTCTGAGACTAAAGGCAGAAGCATTCATTTGAAAGGAGCCAGGGTCAGACTCACCTGCTGATCGGGAAGATTCTCCCAGAGAGGCAGGCAGCAACTGGGACTCACCATGGTGACATAGATGCTGGCAGCAGATACTTTTTTTTTTTTTAATTTTTTTCATTTATTTTTATTTCTTGAATGCTAATTACTTTAGAATATTGTAGTGTTTTCTGCTATACACTGACATGAATCAGCCATGGATTTACATGTGTTCCCCATCCCGATCCCCCCTCCCACCTCCCTCCCAATCACATCCCTCTGGGTCATCCCAGTGCACCAGCCCTGAGCACTTGTCTCATGCATCCAACCTGGGCTGGTGATCTGTTTCAACCTTGATAGTATACTTGTTTCAATGCTATTCTCTCAGAACATCCCACCCTCGCCTTCTCCCACAGAGTCCCAAAGTCTGTTCTGTACATCTGTGTCTTTTTTTCTGGTTTGCATATAGGGTTATTGTGACCATCTATTTAAATTCCAAATATATGCGTTAGTATACTGTATTGGCCTTTATCTTTCTGGCTTACTTCACTCTGTATAATGGGCTCCAGTTTCATCCATCTCATTAGAACTGATTCAAATGAATTCTTTTTAATGGCTGAGTAATATTCCATGGTGTATATGTACCACAGCTTCCTTATCCATTTGTCTGCTGATGGGCATCTATGTTCTTTCCATGTCCTGGCAATTATAAACAGTGCTGCAATGAACATTGGGGTGCACGTGTCTCTTTCAGATCTAGTTTCCTTGGTGTGTATGCCCAGGAGTGGGATTGCTGGGTCATATGGCAGTTCTATGTCCAGTTTTTTAAGGAATCTCCACACTGTTCTCCATAGTGGCTGTACTAGTTTGCATTCCCACCAACAGTGTAAGAGGGTTCCCTTTTCTCCACACCCTCTCCAGCATTTATTGCTTGTAGACTTTTGGATAGCAGCCATCCTGACTGGCGTGTAATGGTACCTCGTTGTGGTTTTGACTTGCATTTCTCTGATAATGAGTGATGTTGAGCATCTTTTCATGTGTTTGTTAGCCATCTATATGTCTTCTTTGGAGAATTGTCTGTTTAGTTCTTTGGCCCATTTTTTGATTGGGTCATTTATTTTTCTGTAATTGAGCTTCAGGTGTTGCTTGTATATTTTTGAGATTAATCCTTTGTCTGTTGCTTTGTTTGCTATTATTTTCTCCCAATCTGAGTGCAGTATTTTCACCTTGCTTATAGTTTCCTTTTGTTGTGCAAAAGCTTTTAAGTTTCATTAGTCCTATTTGTTTATTTTTACTTTTATTTCCAATATTCTGGGAGGTGGGTCATAGAGGATCCCGGTGTGATTTACGTTGGAGAGTGTTTTGCCTATGTTCTCCTCCAAGAGTTTTATAGTTTCTGGTCTTACATTTACTTCTTTAATCCATTTTGAGTTTATTTTTGACTATGGTGTTAGAAGGTTTTCTAGTTTCATTCTTTTACAAGTGGTTGACCAGTTTTCCCAGCACCAATTGTTAAAGAGGTTGTCTTTTTTCCATTGTATATCCTTGTCTCCTTTGTCGAAGATAAGGTGTCCATAGGTTTGTGGATTTATCTCTGGGCTTTCTGTTCTGTTCCATTGATCTATCTTTCTGTCTTTGTGCCAGTACCATACTATCTTGATGACTGTGGCTTTGTAGTATAGCCTGAAGTCAGGGCAGGTTGATTAAAGCTTATGCCTCCATGAGGACACTAGTGTTGGCAAATGCCATTTTGGAATCCTCTGTCTACTTTATTAGTCCTGGGACTTGGCTCACTAGTTGTCAGCACCAGTCCTGGGATGCTCCATGCCAAGCAGCTACCTGGGCAGGGACACAGCCCCAACCACTAGCAGTCTAGCTGTCTTAGGGGTCCCTGAGCCCCCAGCGACCCCAAGACTGCCCCCCACCCTCCGCTCATCTGTGGGGCAACACCAACTTCAAAAAAGAGAAATAAATACTTTATGATTTTACTTATATGTGAAATCTAAAAACCCAAATAAATGAACAAACCTAACTAAAACCAGAGTTATAGATACAGAGAACAAACAATTTTGCTACAGGGAGGGTAGTGGTAGGAGGAGAAAAATAGATGATGGAGTTAAGAGGTACAAAGTCAATTACAAAGTAAATGAGTCATGGACATGAAATGCAGGGTGTGAGGAATATAGTCAATAATTTTGTCCTATCTTTGCATGGTAACAAATGGCAACATCCTAGTGATCATATTGAAATGTATAGAAATATCAAACCAATATGTTGTGTATCAAGAAGTAACAAAGTATTGTAGGTCAATTATATGCTAAAACCATACAAACAAACTCTTATAAAAAGAGATCAGATTTGTGGTTACCAGAGGTGGGGAATGAGGGGGAGTGAGAATTGGATGAAGGTAGTCAAAAGGTACAAACTTCCAGTCATAAGATAAATAAGTACTAAGGATGTAATAAACACCATGATAAAATATTCATTATATGAAAGTTGTTAGCAGAGTAAATCCTAAGAGCTCACATCACAAGGAATTTTTTTTTCTATTTTTTAATTTTACATCTACATGAAATGATGGATGTTCACTAAACTTATAATCATCTCTTGATGTATATAAGTCAAATTATTACACTGTACATTCAACTTATACAGTGCTGCTTGCCATTTGTATATCAATAAAACTGGAAGGATAAAAGCAAAGAAAAACAGATAAACTTCTTCCTTCAACAACCCTGCACCCAGATTACTAGATGGGCATTGTGGACTGTGAATCTGACTTACTCAGTACCCCTACTAATCTTTGGCAACTGCCAATACCTGACTTTGCAATTTCTAAGTTTCTATTCTAGTGGCCTTCACCAATATTATATTATATTATAGCAACATGGCTGCAACCTGAATATTGCTGTTACCTACTTTTTTCAATTAAAAAAGTACTTTTCTCATATAAACTAGATTTAGGAATAACTTGTATACAATAAAGCATGTCCATTTAAAATGTACAAACTGAAGGTTTTGATAGTTGTATATAGCCAATATCACAGTCAGGATGGAAAACAGTTCTAATATTTTCTCCCAAATTCTTGCTACCTCCTTGACATTCATCCTTCCTTCAGTTCATATTTGTTTCTTTTTTCTTCAAACTTTTGCCTCCAACTCTCTGTGGTCACAACACAGTGTCTTTACAATTCCTTGCTTCTAGTATACATCTTACAAGTCTCTTGATTGTTGGTTTCCTCCTAGCTCTACTTCTTTCACTAATTGGTTAAAATGGCTAAATACTTCAACTATATTCTTTCCAGCTCCTTAATCTTCTGTTCACCTTGTCCTAGTAATCACCAACTCTGCAACATTCAATTTTCCCCTCTTGTGCTTCAGGGCTATAGAGTTCTCCTGGAGGAAAAGCACATATCCTTTTAGATTAGATCCACTACAAATTTATGATCCTCAACTTCAGCTGTCAAGACAGCTAAGCAGTTTTCTACACATTCATATTTGGTTCCCTTTTCTGTACCCCACTGTAGCTGTTTTAAACATTACCAATTTTATTAAGATCCCTGCCCTTTCTACTCTTCATTTTAACAAAGGGTTTAGTAGCCTAACTCAGTGATATTCTTCAACATCCCTTAGCTTTCAAATATGTCTGTACTTTAACATCTATCTGTCTCATTTAACTTTGTCTCAGAAGAAGATGTGCTTCTGTTCTCTTCTAAAGATAACCTATCCTTGGTGCTCTTGAACTCATACCCTCCGTTTCCACCAGAACTTTATTTAACCTATTACCCTCTTTTTCCTATATATCTAGCCTCTCTCTCTCCCTCCTTTTCTCCCTCTCTCTTTTCTCTCTCTCTTTTTTTTTACCTCTTCCCTCCCTCCCTTTCCTCTTCCTTTTCATTCCCCCACCTCTTCATTTTCTCTTAATTAGTTTCTGTATATAGTTATCTGTGATGACAATTACAACCAATAACCAGAAATAAAAATCTCCCTAATCCTGACTTGTATTAGCTGTTAGCCAGTTTCTCTTTTTCAACACATGTTGGGGTCCTTTAATGGACCGGAACCTTGTGGTGCGGAGTCGACGATAAGAAAGTGAAAGAGAGAAAGAGAGAGAGAGAAAGAGAGAGAGAGAGAGACAAAAAGACAAAAAGACCCGGGGACCTAAGCTCTGATGGAGCAAAGGTGCTTTAATGATTTTTCTATGAGTATATATAGGCTGCAGTACAAGAAACTTCTTTCGGGAATGATAGAGATCAGAAAACCAAATGTACAGCAACTGTTACCACAAGGTCAGGAGACAATCCATATCTCAAGAAAGGGGAAGGAGATTAAGCTGTTTTGTCCTAAGGAGAATGTTTACTAAAGGAGACTCATGCTTGCCTCACACAATGACCTCAGTCCCTGGGAGCAGCGTGCTGTTCCGCTTGAAGAGGGACAAAGGACTCATGAGAGATAGCATGTAGGAATCCTCCCGTCAAACATTCCCTGACAATTCCCCCTTATTTATTTATAATATTTGTAAGAAGAGTTCTGACCATCAGAGTTTGTTTAGTTTTGACAATCTTTGCATGAAGGCAACGGTAGACAACAAATATAATTATTAAGACAATCACCAAAATTATGGTTCCAGATCCAATGCTATGAGTAAGACTTTGAAACCATCCACGTGGGTCTAGCCCAGATAATTGATCAGCTAATTGTTTAGCTAAAGTTTCCATATCAATGGAAGAGGGCAGATTATTAGAAAAGGTTTCAAATATTTCTTTTTGTAATAACTGTACTTTTTGTAATAACTTTTTTGTAATAACTTCAGAGAGGCATTATCATGTATGTTTTGTAAATGATACTTGATTTGTTCCCAGTTGTAGGCACTATTATTAAATGAACAGGAGTAACACAAAATTGAGTAGAATTCTAGTCACATTTTAGCATCACCTGTTTTTGTACATCTGTTAATTGATCTCCAACCCATTCGAAGGCTGTTTTCAGTTCCTGTATTTCTTCTTGAATTTCCTCATCTATCTGAGTCTGAGTGAGCCATATAGTATGGGCATCTTTAGTCCAATTTTGGATAAAATTATGTGTTTGAATTGAGGTTTGTAAAGTAACGCTAGTGATGACAGCAATGGTGCAAATAGTTATTAATCTTATAATGCCAAAAATCAGCCATCCAATGAATCGTTTACATCGCTAGAGCAATTTAGTAAGCAACCAGGAAGCAAGTCCAGCCATGGGACCTTCTTCCCAGGGCCGTTGGAGATTTATTGGTAACCATAGACTACGTCGAGATTGAAGAATTAAAAGAGAATCATATCCTAAGGAAATATAGGAGTTAAGACAAGTACATAATCTGCAATTTATGCAAGTTACAGAACGTATAGTCTTATTGAATTGTAAGTTTCCTATAGCTGTAACAAAAGGAAATGGAACACAGGCTTGTATAAAATATGATTGATTATAGCGAAAGAAATAATTGTTATAGCTATGATTGGTCTCTGTGGAATGTCTGGTCCAAGTCCTAAATTCTTCGGTGTTTGCAGCAAGTTTCCAGATGTCCCATTGTTTAGGCCCAGTGTGTTTATCAAAGATGATTCGAGGACGAGGTGGGGGCCATTCCATCATCAAGCTAGCCAAGAAGTCCTCTGTCATGGTAATAATGTTCCATTGTAGTATTAGTAACCTTCCATGTTACTTGAGTAATATAATCATACATAGTATTGTTAATATCATCTGAGCAGTTCAATAACCACATACTATGGGTTCCCCAATTGACAATTGTATGATTAGCTATAAACATTAATTTTCCTGGTTTGGCCTGACATTTGTCCCAATGATCAGGAATATATTTAAAGTTCTTATTAGTAAACCCTTGGCATGCTGTTCTTTGTTCTTTCCCTAATTCTTTCCCTAAAGTTTCAGTAGTATAAACATGGTTTACTGACAAAGAAAGGGCAGTAAATAATCCAAGTAGTGTCCGAAAATCCTTTTCTTGAGGCAGGACGAAAGCCCAAGTTTGTCGACTAACGTTTATACATAATTCTGGGGCCCATACATAAAGGAAGGACTTTATAACCCAGAACGATATTAATTAGTTTTTCTTTTTCTTCAGGATGAGAGGGCCCCTCCAGTTCCAAGGAGGGGGCATATGTGTTGACTCATTAATGGATGTGATTGGTTTTATATCTGTCCATTTTACAACCTACAATAAAAAGGGGGGTTAGGTATATAAGCCCAGTAAGTGTGATCAATCAGGTCAGCCTGAGCGGGGGAAGCAAAAGCAAGCAAAGCAAGCATAGCGAAGAAAAATATTTTTAGGATTCCGAGGCATTCCCTGTTGAGAAATCAGGTTTTCAGTTTAATTAGTAAGGGTTTTTATCTGTCCCCAAGTAGGGAGATCATAAGGTCGATGACGTCGAGTGCGGCGTTTTTTGGAAATTTTTAATGTCGCCATGGCTTATATTGGAATTCTTTCTTCCTGGGTTTTTTGCTGTTTCATCTCTAGTCTGAATTCTGGGGGCCCCCTTAGGTTGAATCTTCTGAAGAGGAAGTCATGTGAGCTCGTTGGATCTATCTGGAGAAATAGAAGCATATCCTTTCCCTGTAAGATTAGTTTCTTAGATTTCTATTGATTAGTTAACCCATCTTGATATCAAATGGGCAAAGGAAAGGAGGTGTCCTATAATGTTTAAAAACTTCTTTTTTTGTTTGTTTGTTTTTTGCTTTTGTCAAAACATCTCTTTGTGGTAAGTTTAAAAACTTTAAAACAAATAAGGCTATATTAACAATAGTTATAAAAAGAGAGGAAAGCGATAATGAAGAAAACATTCTTAGGAAATATTTCAGTCTAAAAGAGAAAAAAAATCATTCAGAAATCTGTTTGGGCCTGGTATTTGGCTGTGGTTTGTGTTATTTGGGGCAAAGGATTAGGAGTAACCATTCAAATATTTTTTCCTAAGTGAAATTATTGAAAAGGTGATGCAGAACAACTTGACAAATGAAATGTTGCTCACATCCAAATATATTTGACCTTGTCCTTGAAAAAGAAATGCAGCTTAGCAAATGTTGAATCTCACTGCTCAGTGTGTTAAAGAGGATGATTACACTTCCAAGACAGACCTGAAAAGAAGGCAAACATTCCACATTTCTGATATTCTTAGGAACAAATAATCCATTCGGGAAATGGTGTCTTTTTTTTTTTTTTTTTTTTTTTTTTTTTTTTTTTATGCCGTTTTTGCCCTGCTTTAAGAATCTTACAGATTGGGAACTGAAATAAAGTCACACCAACAATAGTTATAGGCTTAAAGACTACACTACACCAGAATCTAGTAAAGTTTGCTCTGGACAAGGAAGACAAAAGTGTTCCTGTGTATTTTCTCTTATTTAATTTTTTATTTGCAGCTACAGTGTGTAATGTGTTTGTCCAATCATGTCTTGTGTTTGTGGACTATAAGGAATGTCTGCAATCTGTTTAATAGAGAATGAATGTAAAAATTGTTTGAACTGCTTAGAAATATAGGCAGAGTCATTGTCTGTTTTTATAGAATTAGGTGTTCTCATTATCGTGAAGTAAGTTGATAGGTGGGTTATAACATGTTGTGTAGTCTTACCTTAGAGAGGTGTTGCCCCTAGAAAAGAAGAATTTGTATTGATGGAGACATGTAAGAAGGAAGAGGAAGAAAGTTCAGGACAATGAGTTACATCAATTTGCCATAAAATTTTTCTTCATTTGTTATAAGCCTTTTTAAAATTTTAGCACTAAATATCTTTAAAAGTTAAAAGGCCAAAACAAAGTATGATAGCATAATAAACAAATGTAATGTTTATTTCAAATAAACATACCATACTTTGTGGTTTTCATTGTGATCCACCCAAGCATTTCAGCTGTATTTTTTAATATATTTGTAGTCTGAATGTATCTGTTGACCAAAGTTAATTTTGTTAAATATTGTTTTCTCAGAATTTTTCTCTTGTTTTTAATTTGGTTTAATTTGGAAAAAGAACATTTGCTGTAGCTAGAATGACAATGAAAAACTAGTCTAGTAAAGCTTATGTAAATACCACTTTATTTTATAATGTTTATAATGTTATAATGTTTCAACAATTAAAAAAATATTTTTGTATTCATCATTTTATTTGCCATTTCTTATATTTTTAAAAGCATATATTTTACTTTTCTATAGCAACCATGAAATGTCTTGTATTTAAATGTCTTGTATTAGCATTTTATAGACCATTGAACATATTTCTCAAATCATATTATATTATATATATATATCAATTCATATATAAATATATATTTATATTCATTAACAGCTCAAAATCTCTTCAGCTCTTCTGCAAGAAAAACCCCTTTTAAGAGTAAGCCAATGTTCAGCAATTAACGCTTTAAAATCCTACTTCATTTGGAAATGACCCAGCCATTCAACAAACTTCTACTACTTAGTTCAGCACAACTCTAGAAACCTAAGTCACTCCAATCCCAAGAGACAGCTCCAGATTATAGATAATAGATCATTCTATCAAAGTATCAAAAATACAATTATTTCTAAGAGCTTATCTAAAACTTTTTATCTCATCTATATATTTGTGTATATATATATATAAAGAGTTACCTTTTTGTTGACAAACTTAGTTTACCTTAAACCAAGGCATAATAAAAGTATTATATAATGTTGATGACTCAAGACATGTCCAAACTAGATTAACAAATAATTATATTTAAATCACATTCACATTTAAATAAACATTATACCCAACATTGAACACCCTTCAGTTCATGTAAAGCTGAATCCAAATAGAGCTCATTAATTCCACACTATCCAAAAACAATGACATACATTGAGACATAGATAATTTTAGATACATAGGCATAGTTCTCTGTTTGAAATTTAAAATATCCTTTTGTTTTATTTATTTATTTTGAGCTCCACCAATTTGTTAATGGCTGGAGTCCTAGATAGAGTGGGCTGTGTATCCCAAGGACATGATAAGAGTTTACTTAAGGTTTTTTCTTAGGCCTATTTTTGTTTCCCAGGCAGAACTGGAGCTCAAAAAAAAATTTTTAACAAGTTAACCTTTTCCTAACTGCACGTGCAAGAAGAACCGGTTTTGCAATTTCAAAAAATATTTTATTTTCATCAGTTTCCTCCGGAGTCTAAAGAGTATCATAGCCATTCAGTGTCAAAAATATCATTTTTCTTTTTTGTAGCTATAGTATATTATTAATGATATATGCATGAGGGAATTGTTGTCACATAGGAAGTAAAGCCTTGGCTACAAAATTCTGACAAATACTAGGACTGTTATGGAGACGGCAATGGCACCCTATTTTAGTACTCTTGTCTGGAGAATCCTAGGGACGGGGGAGCCTGGCGGGCTGACATCCATGGGGTCACATGGAGTAGGACACGACCGAAGTGACTTAGCAGCAGCAGTAGCAGGACTTTTAAGCATACCTTGAGGTAACATAGTCTACTGAAATCTTTTATGAGGCCCGATATGATTAGGATAAGGGAGAGAGAAAGTGAATCTCTCCCGGTCTAAAGGGTGTAAAGGTATATTTAAAAAGCAATCTTGTGAATCAGTAATAATAATGTGCCAATTTTGAGGAATAGTAATAGGTGATGGGATCTCTGGTTGCAAAAAAGAGCAAGATTCTTCAATATGTTTCAATTTTAATTGTGTGTTTATAAGTTCTTTAGTAGCTTGTAATTTTTCTTTCATAAGGGGCCATTGCTTTGTCTAAATAGGCTCATAATTTTTCTTAGTTATTTTAATAATTGTTTTGTTTGTTAAACGAGCAGTGGCCCCTAGGAAAAATGTGGAATGCATATCTGAGTTTGCCATTGTATAAGTAAGTCCCTTCCTATTAGATTAAAGGGTACATTTATCACATAAGGTTTTAATGTTGCAGTTTGGCCTTCTGGTCCCTCACATGAGTATATTTGAACACTCTGATAAACTTCTTGTACTTTAGTTTGAGAAATTCTTGTAATTTGGCAGGAGACCTTTTGTACAGGCCAGGATTTGGGCCATAAATATTTGGAAATAATAGTGATATCAGATCCAGTGTCAAGGAGACCAGAAAATCTTTTACCATTAATTTTGATATTTATATTTGGTCGGGCATACTCAGATACTAATGATGTCCACAAAAATTGTTTGTGATCTGTACTTTCAAACCCATCTGTCCATACATTATTAGAGGAATTAATAGAAATGTAAGGTAAAAGAAGTAATTGAGCAATTTTGTCCCCCTTTTTGAATTGCCATAGAATCTGAGATGACATCAGAATTTGAATCTCTCCTTTATAATCTGAATCAATTATTCCAGGGTGAACAGTAATTCCTTTAGAAGTCAGACTAGATCGGCCAAGCAAAAGACCAAAAGTTTGTGGGGGCAGGGGTCCAAAAGGTCCGGTAGGCACTCTAGTAGGGACTGTTTTGAGGGTAAAGGAAAAAATCATTTAGGGCTGGTATATAGACGGCAGTACTGCCGGGTGTTGAGGGTTTGAGGGAAAAGATAGAATTTGTTCCTGTTTGGAGTTTCCTGGAATAGGTTTTCAATCAATATCAAATTTAAATTTACAACTTTTGGCACAGTGCATTCTTCTACGGCAGCGAGGGCAAATTTTTTGGTATTTTATTAGCCTTCTTAGGGCAGTCCCTTTTTAAATGATTTTTATTTCCACAATTAAAGCATCCTTCATTTCCCTTTTTAAAGGTAGTAGCCATTGCCTCAATCAGTATTTGCATCTTTTGAGTTTCTGATCCTAGATTGCGATAAGCTTTTAAATAATCAATAATAGACCTAGTCCCTGTTCGGGCACCATTTGTTGGGGTCCTTTAATGGACCGGAACCTTGTGGTGCGGAGTCGACGATAAGAAAGTGAAAGAGAGAAAGAGAGAGAGAGAAAGAGAGAGAGAGAGAGACAAAAAGACAAAAAGACCCGGGGACCTAAGCTCTGATGGAGCAAAGGTGCTTTAATGATTTTTCTATGAGTATATATAGGCTGCAGTACAAGAAACTTCTTTCGGGAATGATAGAGATCAGAAAACCAAATGTACAGCAACTGTTACCACAAGGTCAGGAGACAATCCATATCTCAAGAAAGGGGAAGGAGATTAAGCTGTTTTGTCCTAAGGAGAATGTTTACTAAAGGAGACTCATGCTTGCCTCACACAATGACCTCAGTCCCTGGGAGCAGCGTGCTGTTCCGCTTGAAGAGGGACAAAGGACTCATGAGAGATAGCATGTAGGAATCCTCCCATCAAACATTCCCTGACAAACACACAGATTCCTTACAAAAGATATCTGTGCTCACTACTCTACTTTTTACCCTTATTTACCCTTCTTCCTATTCTATTGTGGTTTCTGCCAGTATAACTCTGTCAAAATATTCTTGAATAGCGGCATTTATTTAGCATTTATAAAGTGTCAGACATGACTTACATGTAAGAGATAGAGCCATGAATAAGACAAAGTCCCTGCTTTCACTGAGCTTACATTCTGTAGAATGGAGACAGACAATAAACAAACAAGTAAATACACAATGATTTATTTGTGTGACACAGCCCAGTGTCACAGTGGAAAAAAAATAGCATAAGACGAGATAAAGAATGACTGGGAGAGGGTTACTTAGCCTGACTGATCAAAGAAGACCTCTTTGAGAAATTGTCATTTGAGTTGAACCCTGAATAATGAGAAGAAATTTGTCATGTGAAAATCTGGGAGAAAAATATTCTTAAATTGGAAACAGCCAGGAGACAGAGCAGATTAACTATGTCATAAAAAGCTAGGTCAAGAGTGGCAGGAATTGATGTTTGAAAGCTAGGTACAGATCAGATCAAGTAGCTCCCATGGGTCTGGTGAATACTCTAACTCATCCAACTGTGATGATAAATTATTGGAGAGTTCTGTGATGAGAAATTATTGGAGAGTTGAGAGCAGGGAAATTACATAATCTGACTTGCCTTTGTGAAAAATATTACTCTGGCTTCTGATAGATAATTGACCATACTGGGGCAGGAACCGAAACAAAGAAACCAATTAGTGGGCTGTTGCAGTAGTATGAGGGAGTCATGGTGGTGTACCAATTACCTTTTCACTTTTGTGCCTTTGCTCATGCATTTCTTTCTGTGTGGTAAACTCTGATTCATAATTCAGCTCAATCATTACCTCTTTGGAAAGTATCCTCCGATCTCCAGTCACTGTTCACTAATATAATTAACTGCTTCTTCATCTGGGTTCATATAGAGATTGGTATTTTTACTATAGCACATATTTAACAGAGTGGTTCCATGTACAAACCTTGGAATTAGGTTGTTTGAAATGAGATCCTGCCTTTACCTCTATTGTGAGTTGATTTGTATGACCTTAAAATTCATATGTTGAGATCCAATCCCCCAGTGCCTCATATCATGACTTTATTTGGGAATAATGTCATTGTAGAAATAATTACTTAAGATGAAGTCATACGGCAATGGGGTTGACCCCTAATCAAATATGACAGCTGACTTTAAGAAAAGGGGAAATTTGGACAATGGCATGTTTAAACAAGAACATCATATGAAGATGAAGGTGAGATGTGGGAGATGCTTCTATAAGCCAAGGAATGTCAAAGAATGCCATAAAACCAAAAAAAAAAAAAAAAAAAAAAGCTAGAAGAGCAGCATGGAATAGATTTCTTTCTCAAAGCCATGAGAAAGAACTAGCCCCACCAACATCTTGATCTCATCTTCTAGCCACCAGAACTGCAAGACAATAAATTTACGTTGTCTGAGTAATCACTTTGTAGTACTTTGTTACTGCAATCCTAGTGAATTAACCAGAGAAGGCAATGGCACCCCACTCCAGTACTCTTGCCTGGAAAATCCCATGGACAGAGGAGCCTGGTAGGCTGCAGTCCATGAGGTCACTAAGAGTCGGACACGACTGAGCGACTTCACTTTGACATTTCACTTTCATGCACTGCAGAAGGAAATGGCAACCCACTCCACTGTTCTTGCCTGGAGAATACCAGGGATGGTGGATCCTGGTGGGCTGCCGTCTATGGGGTCGCACAGAGTCGGACACAACTGAAGAGACTTAGCAGCAGCAGTGAACTAACAGATTTTGGTGCAGCAGCAGAATACTTCTGTAACAAATATCTAAAAATGTGGAAGTGACTTTGAACATTCCAACTGGGTAAGGAAAGGTAGAGGATAGAAAAGTTTTGAGGCTCTTGATAGAAGACTAGATTACCTTGAGGAGGTTGATGATAGAAATATGGATATTAAAGGAGATTCTGATGAAGATTCAGAATGAAAAGTGATTTGTAGAGAAAGCTCTTATTGTCAGAGAATACATATATCATCATGACAAGAATGCTGTAAGAAAAATGAACATTAAAGATACTTCTGCTGAAATCTTAGGTTAAAATGAGGAAAACATTATTGGAAGCTGGAGTAAAGTCAATCCTTATAAAGCTGCAGAGAACTTGGCTAAATTTTGTTTTGTTGAATGAAAAGTAGAATTTATAAGGGATGAACTTAGATACTTAGCTGAGGAGATGGCTAAGCAAAGTGTTGAAGATGTTGCCTGATTTCTTCTTGCCACTCATATTATAATGTGAGAAGAAAGAGACAGATTGAAGAGAATATTAAACAAGGACCTACTGTATAATAGTATAACACAGAGAACTCTATTCAATATTCTGTAATAACCCATATAGGAAAAGAATCTGAAAAAAAATAGATATTTGTATATGCATAACTGAATCTCTTTGTTGTACACCTGAAACTAACACAACACTGTTAATTAAATATATTCCAATATAAAATAAAAAGTTAAAAAAAGGAACCAGAACTTGAAGGCTTGAAAAATTCTCAACCTGTCCATATTACCGAAAATGTAAAAAAATGTATGCTGTGGAAAGAACATTAAGGTTGTGACTGGACAACCATTTGCTAAAGAGATTAGGTGTGTGCCTTTTGTATCCAATCACCATCTCAGGAGAAATGTTCCCACCTTGGACTTAAGGAGACAGAGGGGAGGAGATGAAGTAAGGTTGCTAAACTCCTGAGATTATATATGAAGGACATAGATCTATAAAGATACTTGGCTGAAAACTGTGTTATCCTTCAGCAAAATGACCCCAACAGTGTTTCAGGGGCTATCCTGGTTCCATGAGGCATGGCTGCCACTTAGGGCTGAGGATACAAGGTCTGTATCCAGCCCTGAGGAGGCATGGCCAGAATTCTAGTTGGTGCAGAGGACAGAGCTTCAAGTCAAAGATGATTATTCTTAAACAGTAAAAGCTAAAGGAATTTGCCTACTAGCTTTTGGACTTGCTAGGGGCTTGTAACCCCTTTTTCCTTCTGATTTCTTCCTTTTGGAATGAAGAGATCTATCCTGTACCTTTCCTACCACTGTATTTTTGAAACACAAAATTTGTTATCTGGTTTTCCATGTTCACAGATGGAGAGGGATTTTGCCCCAGGATGCATCTTACCCTGAGTCTCAACTATACCTGATGTAGATGATATATGAATGAGTTTTTCAATGTCTAGTTGATACTGGATAGGATGGATTAAGACTTTTGAGGATGTAGAAAGGTGGTGAATGTATTTTGAATATGAGAAGGGTATGCGTGTTTGAGGGCTGGGGGACCGATCATTATAAATTAAATTGTGTCCCCTAAATTCCTGTGTTGAAGTCCTAAACCCTAGTGCCTGAGAATATAACTTTAATTTGTAATAGAGTTATTGCAGATGGAGTTCGTTAAGGTGAGGTCATACTGAAGTTGGAGGGTGCTGTTGAAGGAGGTCATCGAGAGGAGGTGACTGCTTGTTGACCCAGGAGTTGGACCTGGGTGATTGGAGGCTCCTCACCTCCTCCTCTGTCCTTGTAATGTATGTTCTGCCCACCATCCTTATGCTAGGAGATATTTCAAGGATGCATCCTTGAGAGAACAATGTATTGTTGACACCATTTAGTCTAGGTAAATGACAAACTTGTAAGATTCTGGCTGGTAGGTGCAGAGATCTACTTGTCTTGTGGCCACCCAAGACAAGCCTCATATTTAAGTTCCTTTGCTTATTAATACTGTCATCTATCTATCTGGGGTGGTCTGATTCTTTCTTCAGTCTTTCCTTGTCCTCCAAGTATGTGGCCCAGTTTCATATTTCACATGAGAACTCCTAAGGTGGCAAACCAACAATCCCTAATCCAACATGACTGGTATATCCGTAAAAAGGGAGACATTTGGACCTAGATTTACACACAAAGAGAACGCCATGTGAAGACGAAGACAGAAATTGGGGTGCTGCAGCAGAAGTCAGGGAAGGCCCAAAGATTGTGAAATGATGAGATACCAGGAAAGAGGCATGGAACCAACTTCTTTCTCACAACTGCCACAAGGTACCAACCCAATTGCTACCTTGATATAAAAATCTAACCTCCGGAACTGTGAGACAAAGCATTTTTGTTGTTCTAAGCCAATCAGTTTGTGATACTTTGTTATGGCAACGCTAGAAAACTAGTACAGTCCCTTGCTAGGCTAGCAGTGAGGTTTCAGGCAGTTTGCATAGTCTCTCTGTGCTTCAGTTTATCCATCTATAAACAGAATAACAGTCCCTGTCATGCACTGAAGAATAACCATTATTCTCCAGCCAATTATGAGTTCTCAGAGCAGGGATTATCTTTTATTTATCCTTGCCTGCTAAGGGTTTAACAAAGTCCCCAGCACAGAATAGAAGCTTAATACTTGTTTGTTGAATGAATTTAGATTCCTTGTTTCATCCCAAGGAATAAAGCTTTTAAGAATTCCATGACCTAGAGATCCTGAACTTTTATTTCCAGTGTCTGCTATAAAATATAATAATTTGTTAGCTGGTCTACAGTTAAGCTATCTCATGTCTTTGCAAATCTCAGTTTATTCATCTACTGGATGAGATCATTGAGCTAGATAATCTCTAAAGTCCCTTCTAATTTAAAATTTTTGCAAACCTAGATCCATGATTATAATTTAGGAGGGCAGTGCATTTGAGGAATGAATTATATTTGATCATTACAGGAGTAATGAAAATATCTCACAAATCCATGAGAAGGTACTTCCAGAGAATGAGGACTTCGTTTGGCAGAGCTCATAGTGTACTTTTGCTGGGTCATTAAAACAAGACTTTCTGTGGATATATAAGTAACTTAAATGGTTCCACTAGTCCACAAACAATTCAAGACAAGCTTCTCAGAACTCTTCCCTTTTTCCGCCCTGGCATGATTATTAATAACAATTACAAGCACCACTTTTTTTTTAAATCTATAAGCAAAACTTGCTGTTTTAGAGCATTATGTTTGCTTATTCAACTCAAGATTCTTTCTAGCCAAAGAAATTGAAACTGCACTTAGATTGAAGTCAGGGGACAGTTGAATTCACCAACACTGATATGAACAATAACAGGAAAGTTAAAACAGATAAGTTTCAAAGTCAAGTTTGCATTAGAAATATTGGAGAGCTTCATAAAAATGTTTTAAGAACTTTCTATCCATTCATTGCCAGATTCTGATTCAACAAGTTTGAGGAGAATGGTGGCTGTGAAATTGCATTTTAATAAGCATCTCCCGTGATTAATATGTATTTAGATGTTCTTTCAACCATACACTGAGAAACACTACTGTAATCAATGTATAATACTTAGAGACTTTCTATAATGGATATAAAACTAATTTTGTTTAAAAAGCTACATTAAATCTTAAATTAGAAAAATTAGTCATTTAAAACTAAATCTCCATCATTTGTTACAAAATACCTAAATACTAATCATTGAAAGATAACAGATGAGTTGGTATAATTTCGAAAGCCAAAAAATCATTAGCTATTTACCTATTCCCATTAATAATATTACTCAAAGACCTTGATTAGCATGGATCACACAGCCATTTTAAATTTCAATTTTCTGGTCTGCTGGTCCCTTTCAAAGAAGGATGAGCCTTCTCCCCTCTTTACATCTACTTTAGCATATTAACTTGTGAAACTACTCTGGATTATTTCAGTTGAAATCTAAGTAAAAGTCAGGTATTAGTAAGGTTTACTGTAGTAATAAACAATCTCAAAATTGCAAAAGCTTACTTTTTTCTTCATGAATGCTATAGGTCAGCATTTGTTTCTAATTCTCAGAACATAGCGAAAAGAGCATATAACCCAATTGAATGGCTCTTATAAGACATGGTGTCTATCATGTCTACCTGCATTCCATTGACCAAAGCATGACATATGGTGCCCCCTGTTACTTGGATAGGGAAGTGTAATTCACCTAAAAGTAGGTCTTGAAAATGACATGGTGATCATGGGAATGCATGATTCTGTTACAGTAAAGGAAATGAAAAATTGTAAGCAATTTAATTATTTAACAGCTGGTTCAATTAGCAGTTCTGATTTTAGCTACTAAAAGTAATTTCTTTTCAAAGGAATCATCCATTTCCATAGAATATAGCTCAAATGAAATCTGTTTAGAGAATATAATAAGATTTGTAAGTTGAAACTTAAAGTTATAATGGTCAAGGGTTACTAATTTTTTATATACATATAAATGATATTTTGGTTGGCATATTGCCATCGACTTTTTCTTTTAACCTTGACTCTGAGCTCCATTAAGTTCTTAATTATATCCTCAGTGTCCAGCCCAGTGCCCCACCACACAGTTGAATCTCAATAGGTGATTAGTAAGTGAATAATTAAATGCAAAAGTGGCTTGTATTAACAGGGTATGAAATAAAGAATGTAGTTACCAGGATAGTTTGGATATATTCATATATTTTAAGAGATCTCTGAAACTTCATTGAATTCTTATTTCTTTCACTGCTTTACTGCTAAAATTGAATTTTTCTTGAAGTGCCCAGAGGGAGGACAATAGATGAAAATTATAAGGGAGTCAGTAGTTCATGGCTGTCTTTATTCAATTTCTCTTGAGGAAAGTCATGCTAGATCTGTTTGAAGGAATAAACTCAGGAACTATGCCTTCTTGGTCTTAGTATATCCAGCACCTTTCAAGATAGCTGGTGTACAATAGGTGCTCAGTAAATGCACACTCTTAATTGGAGAGTTTTCTATATTATTAAGTCATGCATGATCAATTTTTTTCTTTTGTTCTTAAAATCTCTTTTCACATCCCCTAATCTCTAGCAACAAGCCCCTGTAAACTGGAGAACATAAACCCTTAAGTACAATTATAATTCCTCACTTTCCAAAAACCATTGTTTTGGATGAAGTTCATGTACCCTAATACTCTTTTCACTCAGGGCCAGGTCATTTTTAACCAGATTTCCTGAGGAGACAGATAGATGGACAGAGAGAATTTTTTTTTTTTCCCAAGACTTTAAGGATCACAATTTTGAAGGACTGACTTTCTGCTTCAATATGCCCAGCTTTTCTACCTCTCATGAAGCTCATGCTCAGTCCCTCCTGCAAAGAAAGAACCATATCAGGTTGACCCCTCAGCTAAAAATAACCAAAAATGTGTCTGCACTTGTAGTGAATACACACAGTTTAAAATTCTCTCTGGGGCTTCTAATATTCAGTCAGCCTACTGGGTTTCTAGACACATAGTACTTCTGGGGAAGTTCTAAATAATTCCTCAATTTAACATACTTTCTCTCTCTTCCCCATTTAATGATTTTTATTTTAAAATAATCCTTGAAGAGTTAGGCGTAGCAACTTTGCCTTGACTTTAAAAGTTTATTAGCTATTTGTTCCAAAGTAGATTTTCTTATTTGTTTAATTAAGGGGCTCAACACTTTGGTTAGAATTGCTATTTGCTTCAAATTTAATCATTTACAGAATTTTTTGTTTTATTTGTAAATTTGCTATTAATCAGTTTGTAAGAGATGGTGTCTGGATAACCAATATTGTGAAAGAAATGGAATCTCTGCATTTGAAATTATACAGTATTTTAAATGCTCTTTAAGCTGGCTTATTCCAAGAAGAAAGAAGAAACAATATTCTCTCAGAAGAAACAATATTCTCCTTTTCAAAAGCCCTCTGATTTCATCTCCCAACTGAAGGATCTTTTATTTAGTTAGTTAGTTATAGTTTGGCTAATTAAAAAAAAAAAACAAAAAAAACATTTATTTTCAATTACATTTTAGTGGAGTATAGTTGATTTACAATGTTATGTTAGTTTCATCTGTACAGCAAAGTGATTCAGTTATACATATACATACATCCACTCTTTTTTAGATTATTTTCCCATATAGGTCATTACAGAGTATTGAGTTCCCTGTGCTATACAGTAAGTTCATATTAGTTATCTATTTTATACATGTGTGTGCACGCTCAGTCACACAGTCGTATCTGACCCTTTGTAACCCCATGGACTGCAGGCTGCCAGGCTCCTGTGCCATGGGATTATCCAGGCAAAAATACTGGAGTGGATTTGCCATTTCTTCCTTCAGGGGATCTTCCTGACCTTGGAATCAAACCCAAACCTCAAGCTTCTCCTGCACTGGCAGACAGGCTCATTTACCAGCTGAGCCAACTGGTAGTAGTAGTGTGTATTTGTCAGTCCCAATCTCCAAATTTATATCTCCCCCCCTTTCCCCCTTGGTAACCATAATTTTGTTTTCTATATCTGTGACTCTACTTGTGTTCTGTAAATAAGTTCATTTGTAACACTTTTTAAAGATTCTACACATAAGTGATATCATATGATATCCATTTTTTCTGCTTGACTGACAATTTAGTATGACAATCTCTAGGTCCATACATGTTGCTGCAAATGGTGTTGCTTCATTCTTTTTTATGGCTGAGGAATATTCCATTGTACATATAAATCACCTCTTTTCTATCCATTTATCTGTTGATGGATATTTAGGTTGCTTCCATGTCTTAGCTACTGTAAACAGTGCTGCAATGAAATTTGGGACGCATGTATTCTTTCAGATCATGTTTTTATATGAATATATGCCCAGGAAAGGGATTGCAGAGTTATATGGTAGCTCTATTTTTAACTTTTTGAGGAACCTCTATATTGTTCTCCATAGTGGATATACTAATTTTTTCTCCAAATCTCAAAAGGTGAGCTTTATTCAATCATTGTTTGTACATTGTGTGTATGTATTATCTGCATTAGTTTTCTAGGGCTGCCATAACAAAATGTCATAGACTGGAAGGCATAAACAAAGAAGTTAATTTTTTAACATGTATGGAGACTGGAAATACAAGGTCAAGGTAGCAGCAGGGTTGGTTTCCTCTGAGGCCTCTCTCCTTGGCTTTCAGATGACTCCCCTCTCCTCTTCACATGGTAGTTCCACTGTACACATACATCCATGTTGTCTCTTTTTTTATTAATAAAAACCCCAGCCATATTTGGATTAAGCCCCACTCTAATGGGCTCATTTTAACTTAATCACTTCTTTATAAAGACCTTATCATAAGTCTGTAGCTAGTATATGAAGCTGGAAAGACCTCTTTACTAGCTTGCCAGATGGCTGTCTTTTAAATGCCTTCCATCTCACTTACAAAGGCTAAAAGCAAGAGGTGTCATTCCAAGAGAATTGCCTTATCTCTGGAACATAAGCTCTTGATATTCAATCATTCATTTTTTTCAACCTCATGTGTTATCTCTATCTTGAATTTCTGAGACTGCTGAGGTAAACAGGTTATTCAAAGGCCTATCTTAATTATCCTGAAACCCAGAAATTAAGTATAGAGCACCCAGAGACTATTATTCTTTAATGAGGAAAAGGATTTGTTTTAATTACTTCATCTCAAGGTCACCATTCACCATCTTTCTTTTCTCCTTCAGATGCAATCTCTCCCTTACCACATTATTTAAGTTCTTGTTGATGTATAATCTTTTTAATATGTTGTTGGATTCTGTTTGCTAAAATTTTGTTAAGGATTTTTGCATCTATGTTCATCAGTGATATTGGTCTGTAGTTTTATTTTGGGGGGGGAGGTCTTTGTCAGGTTTTGGTATTAGGGTGATGGTGGTCTCATAGAATGAGTTTGGAAGTTTACTTTCTTCTGAACTTTTCTGGAAGAGTTTGAGTAAGATCATACTGATTAAGATCATATATCCTGGCCAAGTGGGCTTTATCCCAGGACTGCAAGGATTCTTTAATACCTGTAAATCAATTAATATAATATACCACATTAACAAATTGAAATATAAAAACCATAAGATTATCTCAATAGATGCAGAGAAAGCCTTAGACAAAATTCAACATCCATTTATGATAAAAAAAAAAAAAACTCTCCAGAAAGCAGGAATAGAAGGAACATACCTCAACATTATAAAAGCTATATATGACAAACCCACAGCAAACATTATCCTCAATGGTGAAAAATTGAAAGCATTTCCCCTAAAGTCAGGAACAAGGCAAGGGTGCCCACCCTCACCACTACTGTTCAACACAGTTTTGGAAGTTTTGGCCACAGCAATCAGAGCAGAAAAAGAAATAAAAGGAATCTAGACAGGAAAAGAAGAAGTAAAACTCTCACTGCTTGCGGATGACATGATCCTCTACATAGAAAACCCTAAAGAATTTACCAGAAAATTGCTAGAGCCAATTAATGAATATAGTAAAGTTGCAGGATATAAAATTAACAAACAGCAATCCCTTGCATTCCTATACACTAACAATGAGAAAACAGAAAGATAAATTAAGGAAACAATACTGTTCAGCATTGCAATGAAAACAATAAAATACTTAGGAATATATCTACCTAAAGAAACAAAAGACCTATATAAAGAAAACAATAAAACACTGATGAAAGAAATCAAATAGGACGCAAATAGATGGAGAAATATACCATGTTCATGGATCAGACCAATCAATATTGAGAAAATGAGTATACTACCCAAAGCAATCTATAGATTCAATGCACTCCCTATCAAGTTACCAATGGTATTCTTCACAGAACCAGAACAAATAATTTCACAATTTGCACGGAAATACAAAAAAAGATCGAATAGCCAAAGTCATCTTGAGAAAGAAGAATGGAACTGGGGGAATCAACCTGTCTGACTTCAAGCTCTACTACAAAGCCACAGACATCAAGACAGTATGGTACTGGCACAAAGACAGAAATATAGATCAATGGAACAAAATAGAAAGCCCAGAGATAAATACACACACCTATGGACACCTTATCTTTGACAAAAGAAGCAACAATATACAATGGAAAAAAGACAACCTCTTTAACAAGTGGTGCTGGGAAAACTGGTCACCCACTTGTAAAAAATGAAACTAGAACACTTTCCAACACCATACACAAAAACAAAATCAAAATGGATTAAAGATCTAAATGTAAGGCCAAAAACTCCTATAGAAGAACATAGGCAAAATACTCTCCAACATAAATCACAGCAAGATCCTCTATGACCCACATCCGAGAATATTGGAAATAAAAGCAAAATTGAACAAATGGGACCTAACGAAACTTAAAAGCTTTTGCACAACAAAGGAAACTATCAGCAAGGTGAAAAGACAGACTTCAGAATGGGAGAAAATAATAGCAAACGAAGCAACAAAGAATTAGTCTCAAAAATATACAAGCAACTCCTGCAGCTCAATTCCAGAGAAATAAATGACCCAATCAAAAAATTGGCCAAAGAACTAAATAGACATTTCTCCAAAGAAGACATACAGATGGCTAACAAACATATGAAAATATACTCAATGTCACTCATTATCAGAGAAATGCAAATCAAAACAATGAGGTACCATCTCACACCAGTCAGAATGGCTGCTATCCAAAAGTCTACAGGCAATAAATGCTGGAGAGGTTGTGGAGGAAAGGGAACCCTCTTACACTGTTGGTGGGAATGCAAACTAGTACAGCCACTATGGAGAACAGTGTGGAGATTCCTTAAAAAATCTGGAAATAGAACTGCCATATGACACAGTAATCCTACTCCTGAGCATACACACTGAGGAAACCAGATCTGAAATAGACACGTGCACCCCAATGTTCATTGCAGCACTGTTTATAATTGCCAGGACATGGAAGCAACCTAGATGTCCATCAGCAGATGAATGGATAAGGAAGCTATGGTACATATACACCATGGAATATTACTCAGCCGTTAAAAAGAATATATTTGAATTAGTTCTAATGAGGAGGATGAAACTTTAGCCCATTATACAGAGTGAAGTAAACCAGAGAAAAACACCAATACAGTATACTAACGCATATATATGGAATTTGGAAAGATGGTAACGATAACCCTGTATGCAAGACAGAAAAAGAGACACAGATGTATAGAATAGACTTTTGGATTCTGTGGGAGAGGCCAAGGGTGGGATGATCTGAGAGAATAGCATTGAAACATGTATATTATCAACTGTGAAATAGATCAACATTCCAAGTTTGATGCATGAGACAAGTGCTCAGGGCTGGTGCATTAGGGTGACCCAGAGGCATGGGATGGGGAGGGAGGTGGAAGGGGGGTTCAGGATGGGGAACACATGTAGATCCATATCTGATTCATATCAATGTATGGCAAAAACCACTACAATAGTATAAAGCAATTAGCTGAAGCTAATACAAATAAATGAAAAATAAATAAATAAACAAAATGTAAATAAATAAATGTACCAAAGTCATTCAAGGGGGAAGTAAAATTCTTTTCAATAGTTGCTGCTAGAACAATCAAATATTCCCATGAGAAAAAAAAAATCCTCAACCTCTGTGCCTCAATCTCTCAGTGCTGTCCACAAAATTTTATTTGAGATGGGTCATTGACTTAAAAGGAAATGCTTAAGCTATAAAAGCTTTAGAAGAGAATATCTCCAAAACTCAGGATTCTTAGTTCACCAAAAGTAATATCCATGAAAAAATTGATAAATTAAATTTCATTAAATTCAAAAAAAAAGTTCTTGTTGAATTGATTACTTCTGACCACTTTTTTCAGGCTTTTAATTTCTCATGAATCAATAGATTCCTTTCTTGACCTCACATCAAATACATCACATACTTACACTGTCTAATCGATTTCTAGGTCACAGTATTTAATTGTCATGTAACAACAGTAATCACTCTTGTAATTTCTACCACTGTAGATTAGTTTTACCTATTCTTCAGTTCATATCCACATAATCATATGATATGTAATCTTGTGTCTGCCTTATTTTGCTCAAAGTAATATCTATAAGATTCATCTTTTTTCTTTGTGTTGTTCATTTCATGTTAATACTGAACAGTAATCTGCATCATTAATATATAACAGGTTTTGCCCATTTTCCCATATAATGATGTTTGGATTATGTTTAGTGTTTAGCTATTACAAATAAAGATGCTACAAATATTCTTTTATAATATTTTTTTTTCTGTTTTTTTTTTTTTTTTTTTTTTGTGCCACACAGTTTGCAAAATCTTAGTTCTCAGACTAGGGATCAAACATGGGCCACGGCAGTGAAAGTGGGGAGTCCTAATCACTGGACCACCTGGTAATTCCCACAAACATTCTTGTACAATTTTTTTTTTTCAGACAGATATTTTCCCTTTTCTTGCATGTAAACCTAAGAGTAGAATTTCTGGTTCATAAGGTATATATATGTTTATTTTATTACAAACTATCAGTTGTAATAAACTGTCAGTTTTCCAAAGTAGTTGTATCATTTTACACATCTACTAGCAATAGCTGATGGTTCCTGTTAGCATTGATTAACATAAAGATTTTTCTTAAAAAAACTATCTTTCCTTTTAGGGAAAACAGCTGCAAAGGTATAACTGAACAAACTATGTAAACCCCTGCTATTTAAACTATGAAAGCTGATATGGGTTGATTTTTTTCCTCCTGCCCTTTGTAATTTAAACTTTTTGAATTAATGTTATCATTTGCTTGTATTTTGTGTACTAGCACTCCCTCAGATCTTTCATTCTCCTTCCCTCTATGAGATTCTACAATCAGAGTATTAGATTTAAGCTAATTTTATTCTAAATATGGTGCTATAAATAGAATAATGCAAGGTGCATGTAAAATTCTAAACCCAGCTGATGGAATACAAATATATATTAAGAAAAACCTGTATATGAAATAAGAACTGATCATTCACTACTCACATTTTTCAAGTCTTTTTATTTTTTTGTTATTCAGAGTCCTTATGGAGCAATTTGGATTAAGGTATATACCAGTTCTTTGTCAATAAAATATCATTTACTTGATAGTAAATCAGAACGGAAATGTTTGGGTCATTCTACTTTAAAGACGCAGTCTATTTACCAGCCGTCTGAATACTTCACTTATACGAAAAGAGTGAACTTAGTGTTCACTTAAAACTGTGATGATAATTATTTCAATACAAGAGATTAACAGGTGAACAAGCATGCTATGTTTGAAATCCTGGGGTGAGGAAAGGAGGGCCTTTTTCCTGGATTGGATATATGCTATACATATCCAAGAGCTTTTGCTATAATGCTTGTTTTGAAGGTATGAATTTATTCCAATACACAAGTATTCCTAGAAATCACTGTACAGTGCTGTGCAGTAAAAATGATAAGGATCATGATAAAAGAAGAATAGGCACACAACACTTAAAGACTTCATCCTAACCCCATTTTCCCATGAGCCCCATATTTTTTATTGCACAATTTGTATGGTACAGTGATGTTCTGAACACATACTCTGTGTTATAGCATTGTAGCAGCACTGACTATATATACACAGTACATTTTATATAGTATTTATATGTAATGCTTATCTTAGCTTAAGGAATATCCATACTATTGAATCAGCAAAGCAAACCTGGATTGAAAGGACAGCAAAATTATAGCAGTAAGTGTCACTTGACTATTAGTTTCCATCAGGTCTGTTCTTTTTTCAAAAGTAGACAGGAGTAGAAAAGACTTTTTGCTAACACAATCCTCCCCAGCTATCTCTTGGGGTTATCTTTGAAAATGAGTAGAGCTATTTTTTCAAAGATATGTTGAGTCCTGTAAAAGTATCTTTTGAAATCTTTCTTATTTTTTATTGATCCTTAATATAGAATCAGATAGCAGTTCAGTTCAGTTGCTCAGTCATGTCCGACTCTTCCCAACCACATGGACTGCAGGACTCAAGGCTTCCTTTTCCATCACCAACTCCTGGAGCTTGCTCAAACTCATCTCCATCGAGTCAGTGATGCCATTCAATCATCTCATCCTCTGTCGTCCACTTCTCCTGCTTTCAATCTTTCCCAGCATCAGGGTATTTTCTAGTGAGTCAGTTATTCACATGACGTGGGAAAAGTATTGGAGCTTCAGATTCAACATCAGGGCCTCCAATGAATATTCAGAACTGATTTCCTTTAGGATTGACTGGTCTGAACTCCTTTCAGTCCAAGGGACTCTCAAGACTCTTCTCCAACTCCACAGTTCAAAAGCATGAATTCTTTGGTGCTCAGCCTTCTTTATAGTCCAACTCACACATCCACAGGTGACGACAGGAAACCAAAACTGTCAGCAAAGTAATGTCTCTACTTTTAATATGCTGTCTAGGTTGGTAATAACGTTCCTGGCAAGGAGCAAGTGTCTTTTAATTCCATGGCTGCAGTCAACATTTGCAGTGATTTTGAAGCTCAAGAAAATGAAGTCTGTATGTGATGGGGAGGGAGGTGGGAGGGGGGGGCGTCAGGATGGGAAACACATGTAAATCCATGGCTGATTCATGTCAATGTATGGCAAAAACCACTACAATATTGTAAAGTAATTAGCCTCCAACTAACAAAAATAAATAAAAAAAAAAATAAAAAATTAAAAAGAAAAGAAAGTCTGTCACTGTTTCCATTGACTCCCCATCCGTTTGCCATGCAGTGATGGGACCAGATGCCATTAGTTTTATGAATGCTGAGTTTTAAGCCTGCTTTTTCACTTGCTCATTCACTTTCATCAAGAGGCTCTTCAGTTCCTCTTCACTTTCTGCCATAAGGGTGGTGTCATCTGCATATCTGAAGTTATTAATATTTCTCCTGGCAATCTTGATTCCAGCTTGTAGTTTATCTAGTGCAGCATTTTACATGATATATTCTGCATATAACTTAAATAAGTGGTGGAACAACTGACGTACTCCTTTCCCAATTTGGAACTGGTCCATTGTTCCATATTTGGTTCTTTTTTTAATAATTTATTTGTTTTAATTGGAGGCTAACTGCCTTAAAATATTATAGTGGTTTTTGCCAAATATTGGCATGAGTCAGCCTCAGGTGCACATGTGTTCCCCACCCAGAACAGCCCTCCCACCTCCTTCCCCATCCCATCACCCAGGGTCATCCCAGTGCACCAGCCTGGAGAACCCTGTCTCATGAATCGAACCTGGACCAGAGATCTGCTTCACAAATGATAATATACACGTTTCAACACTACCATTTCAAACCATTCCATCCTCGCCTTCTTCCACAGTGTGCAAAAGACTGTTCTTTACATCTATGTCTCTTTTGCTGTCTCGCATATAGGGTCACCATTGCCATCTTTCTAAATTCCATATATATGCATTAATATACTATATTGGTGTTTTTCTTTCTGGCTCACTTCACTCTGGATAATAGGCTCCAGTTTCATCCACCTCATTAGAACTGATTCAACTGCATTATTTTTAATGGCTGAGTGATATTCAATTGTGTATATGTACCACTGCTTTCTTATCCGTTCATCTGCAAATGGACATCTGGTTGCTTCCCTGTCCTAGCTATTGTAAACAGTGCTGTGATGAACATTGCAGTACATGTGTCTCTTTCAATTCTGGTTTCCTCAGTGTGTATGCCCAACAGTGGGATTGCTGGTTCATATGACAGTTTTATTTCCAGTTTTTTAGGGAATCCACACTGTTCTCCATAGTGGCTGTACTAGTTTGCATTCCCACCAACAGTGGAAGAGAGTTCCTTTTTCTCTCCAACCTTTCCAGCATTTATATTTGTAGACTTTTTGATAGCAGCCATTCTGACTGGCATGAGATGGTACCTCATTGTGGTTTTGACTGGCATTTCTCCAATAATGAGTGATGTTTAGCATATTTTCATGTGTTTGTTAGCCATCTGTATGTCTTCTTTGGAGAAATGTCTGTTTAGTTCTTTGGCACATTTTTGATTGTGTTATCTGCTTTTCTGGAATTGAGCTGCAGGATTTGTTTATATATTTTTGAGATTAATTCTTTCTCAGTTACTTCATTTGCTATTATTTTCTCCATTCTGAAGGCTGTCTTTTCACTTTGCTTATAGTGTCCTTCATTGTGCAAAAGTTTTAAGTTTAATTAGGTCCTATTTGTTTATTTTTGCCTTCATTTCCATGACTCTGGGAGGTGGGTCATAGAGAATCCTGCTGGGATTTATGTCAGATAGTGTTTTGCCTATGTTTTCCTCTAGGAGTTTTATAGTTTGTGGCCTTACATTTAGATCTTTAATCTATTTTGAGTTTATTTCTGTGGATGGTGTTAGAAAGTGTTCTAGTTTCATTCTTTAACAAGTGGTTGACCAGTTTTCACAGCACCACTTGTTAAAGAGGTTGTCTTTTTTCCATTGTATACTCTAGCCTCCTTTGTGAAAGATAAGGTGTCCATAGGTGTGTGGACACCTTTATCTCTGGGCATTCCATTTTGTTCCATTGATCTATATTTCTGTCTTTGTGCCAGTACCATACTGTCTTGATGACCGGCTTTGTAGTAGAGCTTGAAGTCAAGCAGGTTGATTCCTCCAGTTCCATTCTTCTTTCTCAAGATTACTTTGGCTATTTGAGGTTTTTTGGTATTTCCATGCAAATTGTGAAATTATTCATTCTAGTTCTCTGAAAAATACCGTGAGTAGATTGATAGGGATTGCGCTCAATCTATCGATTGCTTTGTGTGGTATACTCATTTTCACTATATTGATTTTTCCAATTCATGAACATGATATATTTCTCCATCTATATGTGTCCTCTTTGATTTCTTTCATCATTGTTTTATAGGTTTCTATATATAGATCTTTTGTTTCCTTAGGTAGATTTATTCCTAAGTATTTTATTCTTTTTGTTGCAATGGTGAATGGAATTGTTTCCTTATTTTTTTTTTTTTTTTCTGTTTTCTCATGGTTAGTGTACAGGAATGCAAGGGATTTCTGTGTGTTAGTGTTATATCCTGCAACTTTGCTATATTCATTGATTAGCTCTAGTAATTTTCTGGCGGAGTCTTTAGGATTTTCTATGTAGAGGATCATGTCATCTGCAAACAGCGAGGGTTTTACCTCTTCTTTTCCAATCTGGATTCCTTTTATTTCTTTTTCTTCTCTGATTGCTGAGGCTAAAACTTCCAAAACAATGGTGAATAGTAGTATTGAGAGTGGACACCCTTGTTTTGTTCCTGACTTTAGGGGAAATGCTTTCAATATTTCACCATTGATGATATTGTTTGCTGTGGATGTATAATAAATGGCTTTTATTATGTTGAGGTATGTCCCTTCTATTCCTGCTTTCTGGAGAGTTTTTAACACAAATGAATCTTGAATCTTGTCAAAGGCTTTCTCTGCATCTATTGAGATAATCATATGGCTTTTATCTTTCAATTGGTTAATGTGCTGTATCACATTGTTTGATTTGTGGATATTAAAGAATCTTTGCATCCCTGGGATAAAGCCCACTTGGTCATGATGTATGATCATTTTATTATATTGTTGAATTCTGTTTCTTAGAGTTTTGTTAAGGATTTTTGCATCTATATTCATCAGTGATATTGGCCTGTAGTTTTCTTTTTTTGTGGCAACCTTTTGTGATTTTGGTTTAGGGAGATGGTGGTATCAAAGAATGAGTTTGGAAGTTTACCTTCCTCTGCAAATTTCTGTAAGAGTTTGAGTAGGATATGTGTTAGCTCTTCTTTCAATTTTTGGTAGAATTCAGCTGTGAAGCCGTCTTGTCCTGAGATTTTGTTTGCTGGAAGATTTCTCATTAAAGTTTAGATTTCTGTGCTTGTAATGGGTCTGTTAAGATTTTCTATTTCTTCCTGGTTCAGTTTTGTAAAGTTATACTTTTCTACGAATTTGTCCATTTCTTCCAAGTTGTCCATTTTATTGGCATATAGTTGCTGATAGTAGTCTCATGATCTTTTGTATTTCTTTGTTGTCTGTTGCAATTTCTCCATTTTCATTTCTAATTTTGTTGATTTGATTCTTCTCCCTTTGTTTCTCGATGAGTCTGGCTAATGGTTTGTCTATTTTATTTATCTTCTCAAAGAACCAGCTTTTAGCTTTGTTGATTTTTTCTATGGTCTCTTTGGTTCTTTTTCATTTATTTCTGCCCTAATTTTTATGATTTCTTTCCTTCTACTAACCTTGGAGTTCTTCATTTCTTCCTTTTCTAGTTACTTTGGGTGTAGAGTTAGGTTATTTATTTGACTTTTCTCTTGTTACTTGAGATAAGCCTGTATTGCTATGAACCTTCCCCTTAGCACTTGTTTTACTGAATCGCATATGTTTTGCGTTTCATTTTCATTCATTTCTATGCATATTTTGATTTCTTTTTTGATTCCTTCTCTGATATGTTGGTTATTCAGCATCGTGTTGTTTAGCCTCCATATGTTTGTATTTTATTTCATTTTTTTTTTCCTGTAGTTGACATCTAATGTTGCCACATTGTGATCAGAAATGATGCTTGGAATGATGTGAATTTTTTTTTTTTTAATATCCTTGAGAATGGTCCACGTGCACTTGAGAAAAAGTAAAATTAATTGTTGTGAGATGAAACGTCCTATAGGCATCAATTAGGTCCAACTGGTCCATTGCAAAGTTTGTGTTTCCTTGCTAATTTTCTTTTTAGTTGATCTATCCATAGGTGTCAGTGGGGTATTAAAGTCTCCCACTATTATTGTATTATTGTTAATTTCTCCTTTCATACTTGTTAGCATTTGTCTTACATATTGTGGTGCTCCTATGTTGTTTGCATTTATATTTAATATTGTTATATCTTCTTCTTGGATTGATCTTTGATCATTATGTAGTATCCTTGTTTGTCTCTTTTCACAGCATTTATTTCAAAGTCTATTCTATCTGATATGAGAATTGCTACTCCTGCTTACTTTTGGTCTCAATTTACATGAAATACCTTCTTCCAGCCCTTCAATTTTAGTCTGTATGTGTCCCTTGTTTTGAGGTGGGTCTCTATTAGACAGCATATATAGGGGTCTTGATTTTATATCCATTCAGCCAGTCTTTGTCTTTTGGTTGGGGCATTCAAGCCATTTACATTTAAGGTAATTATTGCTAAGCATTATCCCGTTGGCATTTATTTTGTTGTTTTGGTTTGGTGTTTATACAACTTTTCTGTTTTTCCTGTCTAAAGAAGGTCCTTTAGCATTTGTTGAAGAGCTGGTTTGGTGGTGCTGAATTCTCTCAGCTTTTGCTTGTCTATAAAGCTTTTGATTTCTCCTTCATATTTGAATGAGATTCTTGCTGGGTACAGTAATCTGGGTTGTAGCTTTTTCTCTTTCATTACTTTAAGTATGTCTTGCCATTACTTTCTGGCCTGAAGAATTTTTATTGAAAGATCAGCTGTTATCCTTATGAGAATCCTCTTGTGTGTTATTTGTTGCTTTTCCCTTGCTGCTTTTAATATTTGTTCTTTGTGTTTGATCTTTGTTAATCTGATTAACATGTATCTCAGGGTGTTTTGCTTTGGGTTTATCCTGTTTGGGACTCTCTGGGTTTCTTGGACTTGGGTGGCTACTTTGTTCCCATTTTGGGGAAGTTTTCAACTATTATCTCCTCACGTACTTTCATATGGTCTTTCTTTTTGTGTTCTTCTTCTGGAACTCTCATGATTTGAATGTCGTGACATTTGACATTGTCCTAGAGGTCTCTGAGGTTTTCCTCATTTAAGTATTTTTTTCCTCTCTGCTTCATTTATTTCCATCATTTTATCTTCCACCTCACTTATACTATCTTCTGTCTCAGTTAGTCTACTGTTGGTTCCCTCCAGAGTGTTTTTCTCAGTTATTGCATTATTCATTATTGACTGACTCTTTTTTATTTCTTCTAGGTCTTTGTTACATATTTCTCGTGTCTTCTTCATCCTTATCTCCAGGCTATTTATCTGTAACTCCATTTTATTTTTAAGATTTTGGACCATTTTTACTATTATTATTCTGAATTCTGTTTCAGGTAGACTCCCTACCTCCTCTTCTTTTTTTTTTTTTTTTTTCATTTGGTGGGCATTTATCATGTTCCTTTACCTGCTGAATATTTATCTCCCTTTTCATTTTATTTAGATTCCTGTGTTTGGGGTGGCTTTTCTGTATGCTGAAAGTTTGTGTTTCCTCTTTATTGTGGAGGTTCCTCCCTGTGGGTGGGGTTGGATGAGTGGCTTGTCAAGGTTTCCTGATTAGGGAAGCTTGCATCAGTGTTCTGGTGGGTGGAGTTGGATCTCTTCACTCTGGAGTGAAATGAAGTATCCAGTAGTGAGTTTTGAGATGTCTATGGGTTTGGTGTGACTTTGGGCAGCCGGTATATTTAATGTTCAGGGCTATGTTTCTGTGTTGCTGGAGAATTAGCGTGGTATATCTTGCTTTGGAACTTGTTGGCTCTTTGGTAGAGCTTGGTTTCAGTGTAGGTATGGACACTTTAGGATGAGCTCTTGTTGATTAATGTTCCCTGGGGTCAGGAGATTTCTGGCGTTCTCAAGTTTTGGATTTAAGCCTCTTGCCTCTTCTTTTCAGTCTTATTCTTACAGTAGCCTCAAGACTTCTCCATCCATACTGCATTGATGATAAAACATCTAGATTAATGGAGAAAAAATTCTCCACAATGAGGGACACTCAGAGAGGTTCACAGAGTTACATGGAGAAGAGAAGAGGGAGGAGGGAGATAGATGTGACCAGACGGAGAAGAGGGCGGATCAAAAGGTGAGAGAGCAAGCTAGCCAGTAATCAATTCCCTATGTGCTCTCCACAGCCTGGAACACTCAGTGAGGTTCACAGAATTACATAGAGATGAGAAGAGGGAGGAAGGAGATAGAGGTGACCAGAAGGAGAAGAGGGGGAGTCAAAAGGAGAGAGACAGATCTAGCCAGTAATCAGTTCCTAAGTGTTCTCCACAACCTGGAAAACCCAACGAGATTTACAGAGTTGGGTAGAGAAGAGAAGGGGGAGGGAGGAGATAGAGGTGGCCTGGGGGAGAAAAAGGAGAGTCAAAAGGAGGAGAGGGCAATCAAGCCAGTAGTCACACTCCTAAGTAAAAATGATTACTGAATATTGGATTCTGAAAGGTAAAAAATTGATAACAAATACCAAAAAGCAAAGATTAAAAATCTGGAGTAGAGGTTAGACTCTCAAAAATACAATATTAAAAGAAAAACAAAACAAAATCACAAAAATTATAAAAAATATTTATGAAACTTACTTTAAAAATAGGATCTTTTTTGCAAGGTAATAGTAGGTTATAAAAATGAAAGTTAAAGGAGTAATAAAGGGCTTAAATTTTTTTAATAAAAATTCATAAAATGATAATAGTAAAATATATCTAGGAATTTCTCTGGCATTTTTGAGTTCACTGTGGGATCCGTTCAGTTTGATAGTTCCTTGTTCCAGCTTATATTTCTTCTCAAGGTCTATAGGCCCCTTCCAATGTATTTGGTGCTAACTACAGGGTTTTAGTCTGTTGCACCTGTCCCTTCCAAAGTGGTTCCCTCTGTTTATTTTGGCTTCTTCTGTTTGCAAGTCTCTTTAGTGCCTAATTTCCGCCCTGAAACAAGGGGGCAGAGGTGGTCATTTATTCAGAATCACTTGTTCAGTTGTGCTTTGGGGAGGGAGGAACACTGCAAACAAATATCACTGGCATGTGTGGGGAGTGCTCTCGGTGTCTGAGCCACATTGAATTTGCCCCCACTCACGGCTTGTGTGCTTTCCTAGTCTACAGTGCTCAGCTTCCAGGTTGCTCTGCAGGGGAACTGTCTAAAGTGGGTTGCATGCACTTCCCAGCTCTAAGCCACTCACATTCAGGTCCTGGGGTACTCCACAAAGGCACAGATTCAATTGGCCCTGCATTTTGTGCCCTTCATAGGTCCAAGAAGCTCAACCAATCAGGTGCTTCACAAGCACACTCTTCCCAGGTGTGGTGGGGCGTCATCACGCCCCCCATCCCAGCCGCTTGGTTTCCTGGGTATGCAGCAGGAGCCCTGTCTCAGGTGTGCCGTGTGTCTCTTCTGGGAGCTGATCTTTGGCTGCAACCCTCCTGGTGGATGTCAACCGTCCAGGATCCCAGGAAGATGTATAATCTGTGGGTTTTATTTATTTTTTCCTCCTGGTTTTGTTGCCCTCTGAGATTCCAAAACGCCCCACAGACCCGCCATTGAGAGAGTTTCCTGGTGTTTGGAAACTTCTCCTCCTTCACAACTCTCTCCCAAGGACAGGTCTCCATCCTTAACTCTGTTGACTCTCTTTTTATCTTTTATATTTTGTCCTACCTTCTTTTGAAGACAATAGGCTGCCTTTCTGGGTGTCTGGTGTCCTCCACCAGCTTTAAGAAGTTGTTTTGTCGAATTTGCTCAGTGTTCAAATGATCTTTCGATGACTTTGTGGGGGAGAAAGTGGTCTCCCTCTCCTATTCCTCTGCCACTTTAGGACCGCCCCAAAACAGAGCCCACATGTGGTTCTAACTGGTGGTTCTTGACCTGCATACAGATTTCTCAGGGGACAGGTAAGGTTGTCTGGTATTCCCATCTGTTTAAGAATTTTCCTCAGTTTGTTTTGATCCACATAGTCAAAGACTTTAGTGTAGTCAGCAAAATAGAAGTAGATGTTTTCTTGGAATTCTCCTGCTTTTTCTACGATCCAGTGTATGTTGCCAATTTGATCTCTGGCTCTTTAACCTTTTCTAAATCCAGCCTGATCATCTGGAAGTTCTTGGTTCACATCATGTTGAAGCCTAGATTGAAAATTTTGAGCATTATTTGGCTAGCATATGAGATGAGGGCATTTGTGCTGTAATTTGAACATTTTTTGGCATTTCCCTTCTTTTAGATTGGAATGAAAACTGAACTTTTCTAGTTCTGTGGCCATTGCTGAATTTTCCAAATTTGCTGGCATATTGAGTGCAGCACTTTAACAGCATCATCTTTTAGGATTTGAAATAGCTCAGCTGGAATTCCATCATTTCCACTGCCTTTGTTTGTAGTGATGCTTCCTAAGACCCACTTGACCTTGGACTCCAGGATGTCTGGCTCTATGTGAATGATTACACCATTTTGGTTATCTGAGTCCTTAGAATCTTTTTTGTATAGTTTTTCTGTGTATTCTTGCTATCTCTACTTAATGTCTTATGCTTCTTCTGTTAAGTCCATACCATTTCTGCCTTTTATTGTGTCCACCTTTACATGAATATTTCCCTTGGTATCTCTAATTTTCTTCAAGAGATCTCTAGACTTTTCCATTCTATTGTTTTCCTCTATTTTTTTGCATTGATCACTGAGGAAGGCATTCTTATCTTTCCTTGCTATTCTTTGGAACTTTGCATTCAGATGGATATATCTTTCCTTTTCTCCTAGGTGGCAGTGGTCAACATTAAACATACAAAATATGTAAAGAGAGTGTTTATTGTCAAAAGCAACTCCAAGAGAGTCCCCCATTATGCCTTTCCATCCTCCTTTTATACCCCTTAATTTTTACTGATTTGTTTCTTATTGTACAAGTAATACAGAATCGATTTGGCTGATAAATAGTGTATTTACCATTTTTAGGTTTTTATTTTCTCGATCCCTCTTTTTACCGTATTTGAATAGCTTGTCTTTATTACTTAAAGCAAAAAGCAGCTCATATATCCCTGACTGGTTTCATTCCTTGCTTCCTTCCTTCCTCCCTCTCTCTTTCTCTCCCTCCCTCCCTTCTTTCCTTCCTCCCTTTATCCTTCCTCCCTTTCTCTTCTTGGTTTTAAAATTCATGACTCACATTTTTCTATTTAATATTCTATAAGATGTTTGACATCCTTGATTGCAACTGCAAAATTCAGTCTCTATGCAATAACTAGGCAGCTGCAATCAATTTTAGAACACTAAAAGTACAACTGGGAATGCTTTCTATCCATTTTTTGGAGGATTACACTTCAAATAATTTTGTTCCCCGCAGGGGACAGTTTATTGTCAAATGTATAGTGAGTAGGGGGTGTTTACGATTTTAAACATGTTTCCATCATGGTTCTTCCCCTGCTGTTTTTCTGACAGCCTGAGTTGTTGGTTCAGTCTTTTCCTGTGCTGAAAATAAGCCCTGCATGGTGAGAAGTATATGCAGCTTTGGCAGCCTACTGAGGAGTGGGGGTTACTTTAGATGTAGCCTCATATTCCTTACAGCAAAATAAATAATGTGCAGACTGGACCAAAGTTATAAACCGCTTATAGCCTGTCGTTCTAAACATCAGTTTCTCAGAAAATTTGGCTTCAGTTCAGTCACTCGGTCATGTCTGATTCTTTGCAACCCCATGGACTGCAGCATGCCAGGCTTCCCTGTCCATCACCAACTCCTGGAGCTTACTCAAACTCATGTCCATAGGGTCAGTGATGCCATTCAACCATCTCATCCTCTGCTGCCACCTTCAATCTTTCCCAGTATCAGGGTCTTTTCCATTGAGTTAGTTCTTTGAATCAAGTGGCCAGAGTATTAAAGTTTCAGCTTCAATATCAGTCCTTCCAATGAATATTCAGGACTGATTTACTTTAGGATTGACTAGTTGGATCTCCTTGTAGCCCAAGCGGCCCTCAAGAGTCTTCTCCAACATCACAGTTCAAGAGCATCAATTCTTTGGCACTCAGCTTTCTTTATAGTTCAACTCTCACATCCATACATGACTACTGGAAAAACTACAACTTTGACTAGATGGACCTTTGCTGGCAAAGTAACATCTCTACTTTTTAGTATGCTGTCAGGGTAGGTCATAGCTTTTCTTCCAAGGAGCAAGTGTCTTTGGTTTTCATTTTGCTAAAATCTATATAATTACAGGATGTATTATTTCAAATTAAATCTCATTTGTAATAACCTTTTAATCCCTAGTTTTCTTAAATCAGAACACATGATATATTGTTATGTCATTTGACAATCAATGGAAGTATTTACAGTAACTCCCTATGGTGATAATGATAATGAGAGCCATAAACTGAATGCCCTTCTATATGCTTTGAAGAGAGCTTAACTTCCATACATAAATATGTTTTCATTCATATTTTACCCAAGACTCAAATAGCCTTATGAGTCATGCAGATTATATCAAGCAGACTTCTGCAGGAAGCATATAGAGGTGATGATAGATATCTATTCCTTTCAACATCACTAATGAGATCTGCTGGGCACTGTTTATGGATCTGCTTATCTTGCCAGATGTGTACATGGGTGTCTGAAATCTCTCACTGACTACTGGCACGATTTTTACTTCTTGAACCCTTCTTTCCTGCTCCCCTGCCCTTGTAACAGACAGAACAAACATGGTCCTTCTCTGTCTGTCTCTCTCTCTCTCTCTCTTTTGATCTATCATTATACCTGTATACATACTAATTGAAAGTTACCCCAGTTGCTCGTTGCAATGATTTATGTGACACCTTGACTAGTTGAGATTCCCTGATGGCTCAGACAGTAAAGAGTTTGCCTGCAATGTGGGAGACCTGGGTTTGGTCCTTAGGTCAAGAACATCCTCTGGAGAAACAAATGGCAGCCTACTCCAGTATTCTTGCCTGGGAAATCCCATGGACAGTGGAGCCTGGTAGGCTACAGTCCATGGGGTCACAAAGCATTGTACACACCTGAACAACTTCACTTTCTTGACTAGTTATTAAATAGATCTCATTTTGGTTTCAGAGATCTAATATTTTCTGTTTAAATCACAATATTATAAAGTAATTATCCTACAATTAAAAATAAACTATAAAATTTAAAAAATACATTAAATTTCCTCTGTCCATTTTTCACATCTTGATATTACTTTTGCTTCTATAAAGTCAACCTGTTGTTATATTCTAGAGATCTTATTTTATGTAGCTATTTATATTTTAAATACTTTTCCTGTTCAACATTAATTTAATTATATATCTACTTTCCCAAAGATATTACCTTTTTTAAACAACTTTATTTTGTAATTTTTTTGTGTGTATTTGCAATAAAATTAAGAGGGACATAACAGACATATATGAGAAATCCCCATATTCCTCATGCTCTCACACATGCATGAAAGTGAAAGTCGTTTAGTCTGTGTCTGACTCTTTGCAACCCCATGGACTATACAGTCCATGGAATTCTCTAGGTCAGTGTGCTGGAGTGGGTAGTCTTTCCCTTCTCCAGGGGATCTCCCTAGCCCCAAGATCGGATCCATGTCTTCCACACTGCAGACAGATTCTTTACCAGCTGAGCCACAAGGGAAGCCCAAGAATATCACAGTGGGTAGCCTATCCCTTCTCCAGGGGTTCTTCTCTTCCCATGAATCGAACTGGGATCTCCTGCATTGCAGGCAGACTCTTTATCAATTGAGCTACCAGGTAAGCCCTATCAGAAAGCCCATTATCAACATCAGTCAGAATGGTACTTTTTTTTCACCAAGGATGAACCTATATTGACACTTTATAATCACCCAAAGTTCATAGTTTATCTTACGGTTTACTCTAAGCATATTACCTAGTGAAAGAAGCCCATCTTAAAAGGTTATGTCCTATAAGATTCCAAAAATATGACATTATGGCAAAGGTAAAAGTATGAGGACAATAAAAAATCAGTGGTTGTCAGGGGTGAGGAGGGAGGAGAGATAAATTGGCAGAGCCCAGAAGATTTTTAGGGCAGTGAAAATACTCTGTTTCATATCATAATGATGGATATATATGTAATTTTACATTTGTTCAAACCTATATTGCCATTTTTATTATATTCTAGCTATACTATAGACATTCTTCTTAATTAAGGTGAAAAAGAAAAAAAAAAAGTGCATCATATGTTTACAGCCGAAAAATTGGAGGACATAAGGGTTTGTATATAGGTTTGATATTGGATTTACAAGCATTAAGATTCTTAGATTTAGTTTGATCAGTGTCTGGCCTTTGGAAAGTTCTATAATCTTTTTATACTCAGTTTTCTCAAATCAAAACAAATAGAAAAACTCATACTTGCTGTCCAGGGAAAAATGAAGTGTTTAGTCTTCTATCTTCTGGAGGAAGGCCAGGAATGGAGGTGTGGGGGAAACACACACACACACACACACACACACACACACACACACACACAGAGTCTCTATTATAGCCTGTTTTATTGTAGTATTACTATATTTTGAAAACTATATGTTATGGATTGAAACTTAAATGTAAAATTTTGATAGATGAAGAAAGCTATTTCTGTAGGAAAATAGTAGTAGTAAACTCATTTGAAGCATGTGTCTTTGTGTGTGTCAGAGGTGTGACAAAAATGTCAATAGGCATGCAATGCTCTGCGATCTAGGTCATATTTTCTAGATTTCTCTATGTCACCATTACTAAGTGAAATAGAAAGAGCACAATCATTGTAGTTTTGTTACTTACTAGGGTACATGACATTAGGCAAGTTTTTTAACCTCTAGAGTCTCAGTTTTGACCTCAGTAAAATGAGAATAAAATATTTAAACTATTCAAATTATCTATCTAGCAGTGCTTGTCTTCTTGTATGTACATAAATAAACAGCAATTAAGATTATTATGATTTTAGTGAGATATTCAGGGATCAAAAGACATCAAGTGAAAGGGACTTTTCTTATTTCTCCAAATTTTTCTCAGTATTTCTCCAAAGAAGACATACAGATGGCTAACAAACACATGAAAAGATGCTCAACATCACTCATTATTAGAGAAATGCAAATCAAAACCACAATGAGGTACCATTACACGCCAGTCAGGATGGCTGCTATCCAAAAGTCTACAAGAAATAAATGCTGGAGAGGGTGTGGAGAAAAGGGAACCCTCTTACACTGTTGGTGGGAATGCAAACTAGTACAGCCGCTATGGAAAACAGTGTGGAGATTTCTTAAAAAACTGGAAATAGAACTGCCATATGACCCAGCAATCCCACTTCTGGGCATACACACCGAGGAAACCAGATCTGAAAGAGACACGTGCACCCCAATGTTCATCGCAGCACTGTTTATAATAGCCAGGACATGGAAGCAACCTAGATGCCCATCAGCAGATGAATGGATAAGGAAGCTGTGGTACATATACACCATGGAATATTACTCAGCCATTAAAAAGAATTCATTTGAACCAGTCCTAATGAGATGGATGAAGCTGGAGCCCCTTATACAGAGTGAAGTAAGCCAGAAAGATAAAGAACATTACAGCATACTGACACATGTATATGGAATTTAGAAAGGTGATAATGATAACCCTATATGCAGAACAGAAAAAGAGACACAGAAATACAGAACAGACTTTTGAACTTTGTGGGAGAATGTGAGGGTGGGATATTTCAAAAGAACAGCATGTATACTATCTATGGTGAAACAGATCACCAGCCCAGGTGGGATGCATGAGACAAGTGCTCCGGCCTGGTGCACTGGGAAGACCCAGAGGAATCGGGTGGTGAGGGAGGTGGGAGGGGGGATCGGGATTGGGAATACATGTAAATCCATGGCTGATTCATATCAATGTATGACAAAACCCACTGGAAAAAAAAATAATAATAAAAAAAAAATTAAAAAAAAATAAGTAATAGGAAAAATGGTCATCATCAAGTAAGAGGCAAATGAAAAATCAAATTTTGTAGGTGTTTCTAATATTTGTAGGCAACTTGTTTTTACCTGCCCTCCACTTTAAGTGGACTTTCACAGTCTAAGTAGAAGAGCATCAAGCTTAGATAAGTTAAGAAGACTTGTTGTTAACAACTTCTCTACTCTTCCTGAACATCTCATATTTCTAAACATTCTGCAATACAGATTAAACTTTCATTATGTTTTTGACAGTAAAATTAAATTTTGACAGCTGCCAATGAGTAGATCCCAGAACTAAATGCCAGGACAAAATCACGGGTGTTAGAAAAAGAAGGCAAATTCATGGCTAACAAAACAAGCATAGCAATAGAAACAATCCAGAAACCTGCAAGAACAAGTAATGTAAATGATAATTTAGTGACTAGCACTCTTGCTAATAAATTCAACTAATAACACTGTTCTCACAGGAGAAAATTGATGCATATTTTACTCCTCAAATTAAAATGGAACGAACAGCAAACTTTTTTGCTGTTCTAGGTTGTCGTGATCATTCTGATCTACAAGTCAGTCAAATAATGAAACAAAACAAACCAAGAAAAAATGGAAAAATGCAAAAACTATAGATAATCTGTACCTAAAATGATTCTGATCTAGATACTCTCAAACTTGCAAATTGAGGATTTCTATAAAGAAATATCAGAAACCAAGATAGTAATGTGAAGAACACCTAATACTAATACTTATGTAGCATTTATTCCATGCCACATTCTGTTCAAAATACTTTGTGCTTATTAATTCATTTACTTTTCATTGAACAACCCTAGAAGTAGGTATTATTATTGATTCCATTTTACAGATGAATATACTGAGGCAAGGAGAGGTTAAATAACTTCTCCAGAGTCACACAATGAGGAGACAGATCAGTGATTCAGTCCCAGATGAGCTAGTTTCAAGGCTTGCTGTCTTACGCTTTGTAAGATGATGACTCCAGTCAACTGAAAAAGCATAGATTTCATAATTCGAGATTCACTAAGCCGTAAAAATGTACTGAAGAGTTGGGAATGGGAAATCACATTTTCAAAGTTCAGACTTCTACTAGCTGTTATAAAGAAGTATCTCTTAAAATAAAAAAGAAAATGAAATAGACACATTGAGAATATAGCTTATAATGCTCCTTATAACAGTGAAAAGTCTGTGGGATAAAAGTCTTTAACTATCCCTTTCCAAAAAATGAATTATTTTAGCACACAAGATTTTTAGGCCCCACAGGTATAAATGTTAATCTTGCTACATAACAGCAAGTGATAGATACCTCATCGTTACAAATTATCTAACATGATAGTTGATGGCTAAATAGGATTAAACATGTTGCTACTTTAGGCTAACAGCAGACACCCAAATTTTATTTCTTTATAAAATTATCCTAATTGACTAGAACATAGCGTCGTAGTTAATAAAGTCTAAAAGCAAATTCCCACATTAGATTCCTTGTCTGTCTTCCTTAAAAACTATAAAAAGAATGGAAAGGCTGTTAAATTCTAAGGTGCCTCAGGTTAGGGTAAAAACATTCTTTTTTTTAATCTATTTTTGTGAGTCTAAAGTATGGTTTCTTTAAATTCAGTCAATAAGGAATGAATACTCTCTTGTGTATACAGCTTCACATCTTATGGAAGCTTTTGAAAGTTATTATTTCAAATAGAACCAGCAATCCTCAGGCTACTTCTGTGAAAATGGTCAAATGGATCAATACTTCCTCCATTATCTTTCATTTTCCTCTCAACTCACTGCTACCCATCCTCCTCTTTTGAGGCTTTAAGTGGTGCATGTTGACCAGATCTGAGGAGCCGCATAAATACCAGGTATAGTTGAGAGGTTATGTCATATGTGAAAGGAACAAAAAGGATAAGAAATTCAACAAGAATTGTGACATTGGACCTTGAAACTTTACTAAGAATGGGAGTGAGATTAGGTTCAAGTTAAAAATGGAAGGATAAGGGCAATTCTCATTTTGATTTTGTTATTAGTTTATAAAACAGATTTTTGTCATTTAGCATTGGAAAGCCATTATAAATCAAATCTAGCTTCTCAACTGAAATAATGAAATGTGTCTTGACTTAAGATTTGCCTGGTGATAAATTTTATTTATATTATATTATATACATAAGACCTTTCTTTTGATGAATATTTCACTCTCAAACATCAATAGAAATTCCCCTCCCCCCAGAGCAAAAGTACTGACCTGAGGCATCTGAAGGACACTATGTCTCTATCTACATAATACCACATATTCTATAGAATAAAGAGAAGGGTATTAATTATCTAGCTATTTTGCTGATATAAGAGTGAATACATAAATAATATTATGTTCAATGTATTGAATCTATCAAAGAAGTGAACAGAGAATTCACAAATACAAAGCAAAATAATAAATTAACCAAAACAGAAAATCTTTACCTCAAGAGAAATTAAATAATGTGCAAATTAGATTCGCTTTGGGGTAGCAATACATACCTCTTCAACACCAAAACATATAAAATTTATCCAAGTAAATCTGTATAGTGAGGCAGTACAGTATAATGTAATGAGTTTATACTGGTGAAGCTGCTTGGTAGAGCTTAACTAAGGTGATGATGATGGTTATGATAATAATGACAATAGCATTATTTGTGTGAAAATTAAAACAAAATAATAATTTATCTATACATATGTAGAAAAATATATATTCACAGGAAAGATGCACATAAGCTTTGAGAGTAATGTTTACCTCTGGGAAGCAGAAAGGAATAGCTGTATCACTTCTTTTATTTTTATTGAGAGAGATGAAACAGATTTGTCAGAATGTTAATATCTGTTCTGAATACAGCTTACAAGGGTAAGTGTTTCACTACTCTTTGTAGTTTTCTATCTATCTGAATATTTCAAAATATCCAAACATCAATTGAATAGAAACTAATATATGCTTGCTATAGAAATTAATGCAGAAGTGTATAAATAAGTAAACAGTCCCTTATCATTTCATCATTTAAGGTTATGATTGTTTATATTTTAGAGTATATACTCCCAGTCTCCCAGAATAGTTTCAAGTATATATAGCATTATTTTATTTTAGACAAAAAATGTGATTGTAATATTTGTGGTCTGCTTCTATCACTTAGTATATTATGAACATATCTTTTCAAAGCCAAGAAATAGTTCCCTTGACATCATTTTTGATAAATATATAGTATTTCATCTCATAGATGCACTATACTTTATTTAACTAATCTCCCATCAGTAATCTTAGTTTATTTTTGTATTATAAGTAACACTGTGTGAACATTGAAACTATAACTTTCAACATTCCTTAAATCTCCCTTTAGGTCTAATTACTGTGATTGCTATGTCAAAGGGCATGGATATTTTTAAGGTTTGTTAAACATATCGCTGATTGCAAAAAGGCTTGGATTATTGCCAGAAATGAATATTTTCATACCTTTCAGGTTTTGCAAACTAGATGGATGGATATCTTGTTTTAATTTGCACGTCTTTAGTACCAGTTCATGGGCTTGAACAGAATGCAGAGATGAATAGACAGTCTCTGCTTCTGAAGAGCTTGCTCAGATAACTTGGACACATGTTAGTAAATGTTAAAGTAAATATATACTTTCAATAGAATATAACTTATACTTCCTATTTTATGCTGCTGCTCTATTCACTTCTGGATGAGAAAGGGTCACAAGGATACTATAAGACATACCTATCCCAATCTGACAGTGAAATGTTAATTGAAAATACATTTGCTTCCAAGAGATGGGCAAATGCAGAACTTGACCCCATTAACATTTCAACATGACTTTGTTTCACTGTTTTTTTTTTGTTTGTTTTTTTGTTTTTTCAGTCTTTTGGTTGTAGTTTCGCTGATGCATCATGATTGAGCCCTGGTGAGGGGTGGTTTTGGCGGGAGGGGGTGGGTGTGGGGGTGGGGGGTGGGGTGCAGGGAGCTGTAAAACACCAGATTGTGAGCATAAGGCTTGTGATCAGACATTAACCATCCTGGGCCTTGCCTAAGGAGCAAGCAATGAACAGCAGTTTCGGCAGCCATAGAACATTCCAGACTTTGACAAGTCAGTTACTAGAACAGTATCTAATACCAACTGCTCTGTACTAAGTTACCTATTGGCATTTTCTTTCATTGGTTGCCCTATTTCATTGACATCACAGTGTGATGTAGTATTTAGTCCCATTATTAGCAAGAAAAAACAGAGAGGATAAGTATTTTATCTATGATGCATAGTAAGCAATTTATAAATCAAGATTTTAAAAACATTTGTCTGACACAAAACCTCTTTCTACCATTTGTCGTATACAATAGTACAATGGCACCCCACTCCAGTACTCTTGCCTGGAAAATCCCATGGACGGAGGAGCCTGGTGGGCTGCAGTCCATGGGGTCGCGAAGAGTCGGACACGACTGAGCGACTTCCCTTTCACTTTTCACTTTCATGCATTGGAGAAGGAAATGGCAACCCACTCCAGTGTTCTTGCCTGGAGAATCTCAGGGACGGGGAAGCCTGGTGGGCTGCCGTCTATGGGGTCGCACAGAGTCGGACACGACTGAAGCGACTTAGCAGCAGCAGTAGTACAATAGATAACCTAGATAAATCAGACTGTCATCTTTGTTCAAACTAGAGCAAGAGAATCTTGGGTATGCCTCTCCTTTTTTTAGCTGTTGAATCTGGTTTTTGAATTTTGTTTTTAATGGCTTTGAAGACAAATCTTTTATTCACAAAGACTTTTGACTCACTCTGAGTTCCAAAACGTTTTATTTCTGTGATGTCCATGAAGTTAAAATTGAAATGAGATCTGCGTTAATTAGGGCAAATATCCCTTAATAATTTGATCATTGTTCACATGAGGATTTGCATCTCTGCTCCTTCTTACATTAAGGTTATGTCTGTGGCATTGAGCTGGAATGACAGTTTGCAACATGAATTCTGCTAAAGGTTTCCTAGTAATAATTTATTAGAGATAATAATAAAATGTTGTTGCCCTCTTTAAAAAGTATTCGTTTCCAGATAAGAATAAACTTTTATTATAAAAGGTACACTGATACAGTGGAGAAGGAAATGGCAACCCACTCCAGTATTCTTGCCTGGAGAATCCCAGGGGTGGGGGAGCCTGGTGGGCTGCCGTCTATGGGGTCTCACAGAGTTGGACATGACTGAAGCGACTTAGCAGCAGCAGCAGCAGCAGACTGATACAGTTAGTTTAATCTCAAGTATTGGGATGAATAAAATAAATACTCATAAAGATGATTCAAGCTTTTCCCTCATTATAAGATGCCCTGCAGTGACTTCAGATAAAACAAGGAAAGGGCATTCACACGAATGTGAAACCCTCAAATTCCTTAATACTGTTTACTAACATCCTGAGGTTGGGTTGCACATTGTTCTTATCTGTAACAGCCTTACTGAGGAAAATTTTAAGTATTCCAATACTGACTGAGACATTCTGCAGGCATCATGTGTGTGTGTGTGTGTGTGTGTGTGTGTGTTTAAAGCACCCCAGATTGCGCTAAGGTAGAGTCAGAGAAGAGAACCACTCCAATAGTGCAATACAGTGTGTTATATAAGTTTTGGACTTCAGTGGATGCTGCATAACTGTGAGCTGTAAGACTTCGCAGACACACTTGCACAGTGGAAAAATCTGAGCCACCTCCAGGCTGTTACCTGAAAAAAACCTGACCCTCTGTGGTTTGAAAGGGAGGGAAGCTTTTAAGTTTAATTATGTATATAAGTTTAATTAGGTATATAATTAAACTTAAAAGCTTTTGCACAACAAAGGAAACTATAAGCAAAGTGAAAAGACAGCCTTCAGAATGGGATAAAGTAATAGTAAATGAAGAAACAGAGAAAGGATTAATCTCAAAAATATACAAGCAACTCCTGAAGCTCAATTCCAGAAAAATAGATGACCCAATCAAAAAATGGGCCAAAGAACTAAACAGACATTTCTCCAAAGAAGACATACAGATGGCTAACAGACACATGAAAAGATGTTCAATATCACTCATTATTAGAGAAATGTAAATCAAAACCGCAATGAGGTACCACTACACGCCAGTCAGAATGGCTCCTATCCAAAAGTCTACAAGCAATAAATGCTGGAGAGGGTGTGGAGAAAAGGGAACCCTCTTCTACTGTTGGTGGGAATGCAAACTAGTACAGCCACTATGGAGAACAGTGTGGAGATTTCTTAAAAAACTGGACATAGAACTGCCATATGACCCAGCTATCCCACTCCTGGGCATACACACTGAGGAAACCAGATCTGAAAGAGACACATGTACCCCAATGCTCATTGCAGCATTGTTTATAAAGGCCAGGACTTGGAAGCAACCTAGATGTCCATCAGCAGATGAATGGATAAGGAAGCTATGGTACATATACACAATGGAATATTACTCAGTCATTAAAAAGAATACATTTTAATCAGTTCTAATGAGATGGATGAAACTGGAGCCCATTATACATAAGTGAACTAAGCCAGAAAGATAAACACCAATACAGTATACTAACACATATTTACGGAATTTAAAAAGATGGTAACAATAACCCTATATGCAGGACAGAAAAAGAGACACAGATGTATGTAATAGACTTTGGGACTCTGTGGGAGAAGGCGAGGGTGGGATGATCTGAGAGAATATCACTGAAACATGTATATTATCAAGTGTGAAACAGATTGCCAGCTCAGGTTGGATGCATGAGACAATTGCTCAGGGCTGGTGCACTGGGAAGACCCAGAGGGATGGGATGGGGAGGGAGGTGGGAGGGGGGATCAGGATGGGGAACACATGTAAATCCATGGCTGATTCATGTCAATGTATGACAAAAGCCACTACAATATTGTAAAGTAATTAGCCTCCAATTAATAAAAATAAATGAAAAATAAATAAATAAATACCCCCCCCCAAAAAAAAAATGAAAGGGATTTAAGCTGCAGTCAGGCCTGGAGCTATTGCCCTCCTGTGGTAGCTTTTAAAGTAACAACAGAAAATGGTGCAGCTAGTCAAAACCATCTTTTGGAGAATGTTTAGTTTTAAAAGACTGGCTTCTAAGTCATAATAAGACTTTTTATTTGGCATTATGATTAAGATTTATTATAATTTTATCATTGTTATAACACAAATTCAGGCCAATGGTTTACAGTATAATGCTTCTCTTCTTGTCAAAACTGTTGATGGTTCTTTCCTTCTCTTTCCTCTTCAAGAATGAAACCAATTACACTTTTGTTGAAATCAAACTGAAACAATTAGTTTGTTTTCGTTGTGTATGACATGACATCATATTTTTTTGACTTGAACTTGATATTATACCTTTCTCCTTGGCATTTGTGCTTATCCTTCCCCCATTTTCAACCCTTTTTGGCCTGCTTTGCTTTCTTTTTCTTTGGCTATGGAATGTATTTCTATGGGAGCCTCTTGGCAAGTAAATTTCAAAGTCAATTGAGCAGAGTTAGTTGTTATTAAAATAGTAAACATTTCCTGTTTCAGTTACTTTTTTCACATGCTCATGGCCAATATCTTAACTTCCAAAGAAAAACAGATACATACAAGTGCAGGTTTCTGGACCATTGCATTTTCTGAAAATTCTAGCTAATGAGGCAATTAGAAAGATTCTTATTTAATGGCTGTGGCATTACTTCTCTGAATAAAATTTGAGCACATAATCGAAGTGGACATTTTAGTTTCTTTGAAATTAATTTTGTAGTGATTGAGCCTCTGGCAAGTTCCTTTTGTTATTCAGGCCCTTGTAGATCAGACATTGAAGAAGATGAAATATGCATAGGAGTCCAAAAGTCTTATCATAATCTCTCGTTTTGTTAGTAAATATTTCCTGCCTTGACTTTCCATTACTTCAAATGAAATTTTATACATTTCATCTTCATTATTTTAGCTTTGAAATTTATGATATTGATAGGCATTGTTAATCAGCTGCTGTCTTACATATTAAAGAAGGGTCTGATTAAAAATATGTGTAAACAGGAGATCCAATACACAAAAGGGTGGCTACAAAAAAGCTCCAGGGTGATAGGAACTGGTGACAGGAATTCCCCAGACAACCGTTATATAGCTGGCCTAAGGAACAATCAGAATTCCCAGATACTGAAAAGCTCTGAAAATGCAAATCAAAACCACAATGAGGCGCCATTACACCCCAGTCAGAATGGCTGATATCCAAAAGTCTACAGACAATAAATGCTGGAGAGGGTGTGGAGAAAAGGGAACCCTCTTACACTGTTGGTGGGAATGCAAACTAGTACAGCCACTATGGAGAACAGTGTGGAGATTCCTTAAAAAACTGGAAATAGAATTTCCATATGACCCAGCAATCCCACTGCTAGGCATACACACTGAGGAGACCAGAATTGAAAGAGACATGTGTACCCCAATATTCATCACAGCACTGTTTATAATAGCCAGGACATGGAAGCAACCTAGATGCCCATCAGCAGACAAATGGATAAGAAAGCAGTGGTACATATACACAATGGGATATTACTCAGCCATTAAAAAGAATGCATTTGAATCAGTTCTAATGAGATGGATGAAACTGGAGCCTATTATACAGAGTGAAGTGAGCCAGAAAGAAAAACACCAATACAGTATACTAATGTATATATACGGAATTTAGAAAGATGATAACGATCACCCTATATGCAAGACAGAAAAAGAGACACAGATGTATTGAACAGTCTTTTGTACTCTGTGGGAGAGGGCAAGGGTGGGATGTTATGGGAGAATGACACTGAAACATGTAAATTATCATCTGTGAAATGAATCGCCAGTCCAGGTTCGATGCATGATACAGGGTGCTCGGGTTTGGTGCACTGGGATGACCCACAGAGGTGGGATGGAGAGGGAGGTGAGAGGGGAATTCAGGATGGGGAACACATGTGCACCCATGGCGGATTCAAGTCAATGTATGTAAAACCAATACAATATTTTAAAATTAAATAAATAAATAAATTAATTAATTAAAAAAAAAGAAAGGCTCTGAGAGAGAAGTCTTCAAGAGACTAATAATAATAAAATATATTTGAACATGTTGGAGAACACTTATATAATCAAGGAAGAGTGCTGACTGAGATTAAGGAAGGTATCATATATAGAAATCAAGGCAATCATTAGTTCAAACAAAACCCAAAGCTCAGGGTCAGGGAAAGAAACATAACCAAAGAATAGACTATGAGGTTAGATTCAGACTAGCTTTTAGCATAGTCAAATAGTTTAAACATTGAACTGATTTATGATATAACAGTGATAGAATGTAACTAAGATTGGGGAATAAGGAGAAATATGCTTATGTGTAGAGAATACGGGTCAAGGTTTGGGAAAGAAAGTTGAATCTTCATTAACTGCAAGAGAAAGTCATTAGATAATGCTGGCATCAAGCAAAGTCCAAACAGGAAATAAAAACACCACTTATTTGAAACAATTTTTAAACTAAGTATTTAACTAGTCATTTTAACTAGGCAACTGAAAGAGTCAAGAAAGAATTCTGAGGTATCATGCAAGTAGCAAATAAGGGAAAGAGCTATCACCCCTAAGACTGGTGGGACAAGAGGAAAATGGTTGAATGATTATACATTCAAAGCTTAGAGGGGCATCCTCCCCCAGCTGAAACTCAGACCTCTGAGGAAGAGGTACTTCACTGCTAGTGCTGGTGTCTCTGAGCTCAAAGGTGTAGCCTTTGTGAGAGCCCTGAAAGTGGTCAATCAAGTCTCATTCAAGAAAGAACTTGCTATTAGAGTACATTTGGCTGCCAGGTTTGAGCTTAGGATACCTTCAGTAGAAAGTTGCCTCAGACGGGGGTATAGCACTGAGAAAGTCTCAACCAGCCCCACCGGGAGCTCTAATACAAAGACTACTCATGGAGGGGTCCTACACAGGTCAGGGGGTTGCCTAGGAAGCCCATATCCTACAGCACTAAATGCTAATGCCTTTCCAGTTATCGAGTAGGCAAGTGGGTATATGAGTATGGTGTTCATTAAAGAAGTGTAAAGTAGAGATATAAATTGGAGAGTTGTTAGCACACTGGTGGGACTTCCCAGGTGGCTCAGTGGCTCAGGAGACACCAGTCCGATCCCTGGGTTGGGAAGATCCCCTGGAGGAGGGCATGCCAACCCACTTCAGTGTTCTTGCCTGGAGAATCCCATGGACAAAGGAGCCTGGAGGGCTACAGTCCATACTTTCTCAAAGAGTCAGACACAACCGAAGTGACTGAGCATGCACAGCACACTGATGATGTTTTGCATTATGAAAGTAGAGTTCGGTATACAGAGTATTGAGCTCTGAGATGGAGTAACCATTGAAACAGGAGAGAAGTCAGGACAGTGTGATGTCTGAAAGCCAAGGGAAGAATGGAGAGGCTCACTCTGCCAAATGCTGTTAAGACATGAAATAAACAAAGAGCAAAAAAGTGATATTTGAGTCAGTTGAGAGGACTTGGAAGAAAATATAGACCACTCTTTGGAGAAATCTTGCTGTAAAGATAATTTGGAGGTACCTAGAGAAGGACATGAGGCTCAAAGTGTTTTCAAAAGTTTGTATTTTTTAATTTAAAAAAGAGATACCCTAGAATATGAGAACAAGTTAGTTGATGGGAATTATCTAGGAGGAGGGAGAAATATGTGATACAGGAGAGAAGTTGCAGGATCAGAGGCCTTGAGTAAGGCCCAGGGGCTCAGGATTCAGTGCACAAATGGAGTGGTTGGTCTTATTTTGGATTTTTGTCTTTCACTGTAACAGGAAAGAAGTCAGAGTGTATGAGCACAGATGCAGGCAGATGAGGAGATTGTGTTGGAAGCTTGTGGATGTTTTCTTCTCACTGTTGCTTCCTTAGTGAAATAGGAAATAAAAATGAGGTGTTAGAGATTTGAGTAGAGAGGAGAAAGGGATAATGAATGGTCTGGGGAAACCTAGAGGATTGCAGAGATCTTCAAGTGCACCTATTCTGTGCTCAAATATTTCATTGCCTTTGGAGAATCATTTACAGAGGTGAATCTTGGAAAGTCAAATGCCTTATCCAAGGTTAAACATCTAGTAGTAGCTGAATTTTAACTCAGGTTCAGGTTCTTTGACAATTTTTCCAGTGTTTTTTCTAGCTAAACATGTCTGTGTATTTCACTTGTGTGTTCATGATAGTATTTTCTTTCCATATGCTCATACTCCTGCTTAGGATATACATTTTGATGTGGAAGAGCCTCTCTCCTAATGCACTGCTCTGAAGCATAGTCAGTTTTACAAAAGAACAAAAATCTTTCTCCAAGGAGTGGTTCTATAATCAGAAACCCTACAATAACCTGCCCTTTTATGCATTACAAACACAAAGTAAGCAACAGACATCAGAATTGGAATACATCCTGAAACAGATGAGTGAACTGAGATATTTTAGGGGTGGTGGGTTTGACAGTTATTGACCAGTACTGAATCATGTATGAGGGA